>NC_091458.1:73576365-73876365 GCF_027789765.1 Dendropsophus ebraccatus
GTGTTAATTTATGCTGGATCAAGAATGTTTCACAATTTTCTTTCTTTTGAATGAAATTCATGTAGCATGCACTAATGCCATAGTAACCAACACAACATCCTTTTGATGTAAGAGCATAATTACAATATTCTGGTCACATGAATGCCATCTATTCATAGAGTATTTTACATGTTCAAGTCACTTAATAATATTTAATTATAACAAAACATGCTGCAATTCCACTATATGATTCCTGGATCTGTGATCCTGTAATAAACTACACAAAGTCATACATCAGTGCTGCTAAACTTTGGCTAAACATCATACTGTAATATTCTATCTATTATAAAATATAATTAGTAATACATCATACACAAATGAGGAATTTTCAACTACTTTTTTTTGTATAGTAAATTATTTATTCAATAACCGTTTAATTTCATAATTATGGTTTGTACCATAAACCACGCTTTATAACTTAACTCTTAAAATGTCTTTAAAAACTGTTGTCAGAAAGTTATACAGATTTGTAAATTACTTTCAGTACTTATCAGCTGCTGTATGGTTTACAGAAAGTAGTATATTCTTTGTAGTCTGACACAAAGCTCTCTGCTGCCACCTCTTTCTAGGACAGGAACTGTTTAGAACAGTAGCAAACCCCTATAGAAAAGCCGAAAAGAGCACTGTGTCAGACTGGGAAGAAAAGAAAACTTCCTTCAGAACATACAGCACCTGTGTCAGGAGCAGACTATGCTCCTAGGATCACCAGAGCATGTGGCCGGCCTCCTGAAAACCCCAGCAGCATCCCTGGCAACTGGCCTGGACGGTTGTTAGTGGCACGCCAGTGGTGTCCATAGTTGCTCACCGTACCCCTGCAGCCAGTCGCTGCCAGTGTTTCTTGTTCTGGTTAGGCTGATTGGCAGATGGCTCTCCAGTCAGCTCAGGTGTATGACTGGAGGTTGGGACTCAATCCCTTCCTAAACTACTACTCCCATCATGCCTCCTTGACTGCGATAGAGCTTCCTTGTGTGTGCCTAAGCTAGCGTTTCTAACCCTGGTTGTGATTTCCCTGGTTTCTGATTCTTGGCTTGACTTCCTGACTTCCCTTCTGGTTTTGACTTTGTACTGCAACGTCCATTAGTTACTGACCCAGTTTGTGCACCTTGTATTTATTGTGTTTGCATTGTCTTGTCTCTGTCTTTTTATTTCACCATATCTAGTGTAGCAATCAGTCTTCTGGTTGGGGCCGGCATGTTTAGGAGTCAACAACTCCAAAAGGCAGAGACAGCTTGGTGGGTTTAGCGTCAGGGCTTTGCCTTGCCTTGCCTTGCGTCCCTGAGTCCTGTCCCAAAATGTATGTGATAACAATGTGTACACAGAACCTCATGATAATTTTATGTTTTTCACATACTGGAATAGTTTATGCATTATTCATTAATATAATAACATTAATTTTAATGGATGTTCATTATATAACATTTGATACTTGATAAAGCAGAAGTAACATGTGCACCAGAGCAAGGAATGACATACTTGCTTGTGGTTAGGCTTAACCAAAGTCCAGCGTGTGACAAAATACAAAGTATTGCCAGGGCAACAGTCATAATGCTATCCTCACATTATACTCCTGCCATTGATTACTGTGACACCCTGCTTGTTAATTCACTGCAGTCATTTTCATATCTGCACGTGACAAAACTGCATGCCAGGTTTGCAGAAATTTATTTAAAAACATTTCTATCTGGGTGTATTTTTTTAATCAAAATATTTTTTTTTATGAATGTGATTTATTTTTCATGTTGATGAATACATTTTTTAACATATTAATATCTGGAAGAGAAGGATTTAGAGGTAGTATTTTCTAAAAGCTACAGTCAGGTGGTAGGGAAAGCAAATCATATGCTGGGCTGTTTAGCTAGAAATGTAACCAGTAGGAAGAAGGAGATGGTGACCCCGCTGTATAGAGCTCTATTGAGACCACATCTGGAATACTGTGTCCAGTTCTTGGGCCTAGACTACAAAAAGATATTAATAAAATAGAATAGGTCAAAAGACAAGCTACAAAAATGGTGGACAGTCAGAAGCATCAAATATATTTCAATCCCATTCTAAATACCATAGTAAAACAGCCAGACAACTGCTTTTAGAGCAGTGTGGTGGTTGGTAATCTAGACATCAAGCTACCAACAATGGAAGGGGGAGAGCATATCAGGAGGAGACACATTTGCTAAATTAATGTATTTGCAAAAAATATTTATCTTAGATTATCTTATCTTAACTGTACGTCCTCGCGCGGGTGCGGGCGTTCAGAGCGGGGCTGCACAGCGACCCTGCTCTGAACCGTCACGGTCCCGGGTGCCTCATGTAGCCCAGGGTCGTGGCACTTCCCTGGTGTCTAGTGGCAGAGATCGCTCCTCCGGGGCGTTGTCCCAGAGGAGCGATCTCCATTACTGCTGCCGGCCAGGGACCGCTCCAAGATGGCGCTGTCCCCGGCTCGGCACTCGTTTGTTTTCGGCTGCAGCCGAAAGCAAACGAGTGCCAATCTCATGGATCTTTGCTGTATAAGTATACAACAAAGATCTCAATGAAAGATCAAAGTGTATATACTAGAAGTCCCCCAGAAGGGCTTCTAGTATATGTGTAAAAAAAAAAAAAAAAGTATTGTTATTAGTAAAAAGCCCCCTCCCCTAATAAAAGTTTGAATCCCCCCCCTTTCCCCATGTTATAAATAACAATTAATAAATAAACAAATATGTTTGGTATCACCGCTTGCATAATCGCCCAAACTATTAATTAATCACATTACTAATCTCGCACGGTAAATGGCATAAGCGCAAAAAAAATCCCAAAGTGCAAAATTGCGCATTTTTTGTCGCATCAAATCCAGAAAAATTGTAATAAAAAGCGATCAAAAAGTTGCATATGCGCAGTCAAGGTACTGATAGGAAGAACACATCATGGCGCAAAAAATTACACCTCACACAGCCCCATAGACCAAAGGATAAAAGCATTATAAGCATGGGAATAGAGCGATTTTAAGGAACGTATATTTGTTAACAATGGTATGAATTTTTTACAGGCCACCAGACAATATATAAGTTATACATGTTACATATCGTTGTAATCGTAACGACTTGAGGAATATATATAACATTTCAGTTGTTCCATAGGACACATGGCGTAAAAACGAAACCCCCCCAAAGAAAAAGAATTGTGTGTTTTCTTTCAATTTCACTGCACATATAATTTTTTTCTGGTTTTGCAGCATATTTTATGCAAAAGTTCAGCCTGTCATTGCAAAGTACAATTAGTGATGCAAAAAAAAAAGGGCTCATGCGGGTCTGTATGTGTAAAAATGCAAGTGCCATGGCCTTTTAAGCACAAGGAGGAAAAAATGAAAACGCAAAAATAAAAATTAGCCTGGTTCTGAAGGGGTTAACTGTTGATATGGGAATACCCCTTTAACCCCCTCACATCAGTAACATGTATATATACGTTCCTACTAAACATACCCAGTGCAGTAGGAATGTATATATACGTTCCTGACATCACTGTGTCTGGGGATCCCACAGCTGCGGCTCATTAACCCCTTAAACCCAGCTATGCTGCGGGGGTCCTGATCGCTTGTGCCAACAGGTGGGGGTAAGCTCCTTACCGCCGTCCTTTCGGATGTGCGATCCATGTATAAAGTCTGCTCTCAGGCAGGCTCTATACATAGATCGCAGATAACACTGATCTATGCTATGCTATGGCATAGCATAGACCAGTACATGCAATTTATTGATTGCATCTTTTACAGTAAACCCAAGTGTAAAAAAAAGTGCAATGAAGAAAAGTTTTTAAAAGTATTAAAAACCCCCTTAGAAACCCCCTCCCAATAAAAGTTTAAAATACCCCCTTGCCTATTATAAAAATATTTAAAAAATTGAAATAAATAAACATATTACATATTGTATCGTGCAGAATTGTCCGATCTATTAAAATATAACATTATTGTTCCTGCACGGTAAACGGCGTAAACGGAAAAAATAAACCACAGCAGGTTTGCTGATTTTAAGATATTATATTTTAGAAAAAAAAAATATAAAAAGCTATCAAAATGTTTCTGTTACACCAAAATGATATTAATAAAAACTAGAGATCATGGTGCAAAAAATGACACTCAAACCAGCCCTGTAGGTGGAAAAATAAAAGCACTATGGCGGGGAGGAACATTGCATTAATCTGACCCGGACTTTTGTGCATCAAAGGGCTCTGTCTTGAAGGGGTTAAAGAATTAAACATATACAGTTTGAAGAAAAGAAGGGAAGGGAAGCCTGATCAAAATATTTAAATATGTTAAAGGCCTAATAAGGCTTAGGAGGGAAGTATTTTAAGGCCATGTTCACTCATGGCATAACAGAGGCCATTCTGTGACACGGCCATGTGACAGAATGACCACTGTCTGAGATGTTCAACCTATCTGGTACAACAGTACTGGCCAGGTTAACATCACCTCTTTTTAGTTAGAATGCAGGCACATTCGGGTGTGCCCACGCTCCAATTAGCCATAGCAGACAATGTAAAGTACGTCCAGAGCCATACTTTACATTGTCTGCACAGTCTATTTTGTGCGTTTGCTATTCGATAAATAGCAGTCGCACAAAATAGACATGGCATTTTTCTGTGTGGCCACATGGAATCCCAGCTAGAGTGTTTACAGTGTGTATACACTCTGGCCGGGATTCCATAGTACTTACTGTGATTGGCCGCTGTGATTGACCAATGTTGTTTTTTAATTTAAAAAAAAAATACATAGGGTGAATGTGGCCTTAATAAGAAACTGAACTCAAGAACAAGGGGACAAAATCTGAAAGTTAGTTGGGAGAAAGATCAGAAGCAACAATAGAAGATATTACTTTACTAAAAGAATAGTAGTACACTAGCAAAAGAAAAGTAGCAAATTTTCAGCAGATGTGGTTGGTAAATCTATAGTGTAAGCTTAGCTTGCATTTATCTACCCTATGATAAAAATAAGAGAAATAATATATGACCAGACTAAATTGACTAGGTGGTCTTTTTCTTCTGTAAGGCTTTATTCATACTATGTTCAAAAAAGAGAAAAGGCATTTGCTTTTTCTATTTAAAAAGACGTCTGTTTTTACATTAAGGTCATTGAAGTCAATAGAATGACAGACGTCCAATGCACACAGTGTATGAAATGACAGACGTCTGCGCAAACATTAAAATAATTATCTTGACAATTATTTTTGGACTTCTTTTGCAAACAGCGGACATTATTTTTTAGTTGTTCACACACAGTTTTTCTTTTTTCACTGTCCTTTCACTATTTTTACTATGAAATTCAAGGAACTTTTCACGTAAAGACACACCCAACGTTGTCTGTACCAACAGTCATTGCACTGACGGACGGCCAAATTGAAAATGACAGACGTCCTTTTTTCTTTTTCAAAACAGAGAGAAGAAAAACATAGTGTGAACATAGCCTGCATTTGCTATGATTTTATGGACCTACTGTATTTTTCATTTTATAAGACACACCTGAATATAATGGCAGGACTACTTTAACATTTTCTATGACTGTACATTATACCCACACATAAACGCTCTGCTGCATTCACAATACACACTCTTCATAAAGACAGACAGACACACAACTCTGTTTATTTTGGTAAAAAGTGCATCTTTTAAAGCAAAAAATGCTGTACATGTCTAGTTTGAGATCCATCCACATACAGTCAAGATTGTATTTGTTGCCTAAATTCACTTTACTAAAAAAACAAAATGGGAGAGAAAAGTTATATTTCATTATTATGTGTTAAGTAATTGTAAAAAAATTGAAGAAATTTGTCTTGCATTTGACTTTACAGAGGCATTTACTGTTGAGTGGTATAAGGAAGAGCCTAATTAAAGCCACTGTAATTTAGGTACATAATAAATGTTGAGGTTGAATATTTTTTATAGTGGCCTTAACCCCTTGCCGCAAAATGACGTTTGGGGAACGTCATGTAAAACAAGTAGTTCCAGCAACATGACGTTCCCCAAACGTCATGGCTTCCCTGCCTCCCTCCGCTGTCCCTAACAGTGATCGGGCAGCGGGAGGAGGCTATGTCACACAGCATCCTCGTGTTGCCTCTGCCTGGAGGGGTGCCGCGCTCCCCGCAGGCAGTTAACCCCATAAACGTCACGGTCAATGCAACCGCAGAATCTATGGGGAGATTCTGTGTCCTCCTGCCGATCGGGCGGCGGGAGGAGGCTGCAGCACGTTGCCTCCTCCCGCCGCCACTTCTCCTATATCCCCTGGCCCCCTTCCGCAGTCCTCCGATACCGGCGGATCGCCGCTATTACTGACGGTGTTTGTTCACAGGGATGGAAATGAATAAATGATCAAAGCCCCATGCTCTCCGCCACCGGAGGTAGCGGAGAGCATGGGGCAGTGATCGGGCACCCCACGTGTGGTCCCGGTACAGGCGATTAGCGGTATATACTATATACCGCTGATCGCTTGTTCCCAGTGCAAAGAAGCACTTTTTATCCCCTGTCACCATAAATGATTGGTGACAGGGGATAAAAAGTGATGTGCCCTTACCCCCTCAGTCACCCTCGTCCCCCAGTCACCCCCCCTACCCCTTATACTTTACCTGATCCTGGGAGATCCTTCCTCCTTGACGGCCAGGCTGGTTGTGAAGTGCGCATGCGCGTCACAACCAGCCATCTCTGAAAATTTAAAGTGACAGAGACCAATTTGGTCTCTGTCACTGAACTATGATTACTGTGATAGAAAATATCACAGTAATCATAGTAATACAATGAAAATGAATGTGTAAAGTACAAAAAGTGAAAAACATACAAAAAAATAAAACACACTTTTTATTATAGTAATAATTGTAGTTTACTCCCAGATTACCCCTAAGCCCCCCAGATTACCCGTAACCACCCCTGGTTGCCCGTAAAAACGCCAGATTGCACGTAACCCCCCAGATTGCCCCTAACCTCCGCACGTTGCCCATAACCACCGCACGTTACCCATAACCACCGCACATTGCCCATAACCACAACACGTTGCCCATAACCACTGCACATTGCCTATAACCACCGCACGTCGCCCGTAACCACCCCAAATTGCCAGTGACCCCTCCAGATGGTCCGTAATCACCCGCGATTGCACATAACCAGCGCACGTTGCCTCTGACCACCGCACGTCGCCTCTGACCACTGCACCTCCAGATTGCCCGTAACCACACCAGATTCCAATAACCACCCAAAATTACCTGTACCCACCCCAGATTACCTATAAGCACTTCAGTTTATCGGTAACCACCCCAGATTGTCTGTAACCACCCCACATTGCCCGTAACCACCGCAGATCGTCTGTAACCCCCCCAGGTTGCCCCTAATCATGCCAGATTACACGTAATTCCCCCCAGATTGCCTACTACCACCGCACGTTGCCTCCGACCACCGCACGTTGCCTCCGACCACCCCAAATTGCCAGTGACCCTCTCCAGATTGCCCGTAACCACGCTAGATTGCCATAACCACCCCAAATTACATGTACCCATCAGAGATTACCTATAAGCACTTCAGTTTATCCGTAACCACCCCACGTTGCCTGTAACCACCCCATCTTGCCCGTAACCACCCCAGGTTGCCCGTAACCACCCCAGGTTGCCCATAACCACCCCAGGTTTCCCGTAACCACCCCAGGTTGCCCGTAACCACCTCCAGATTACCCGTAACCACCCCAGGTTGCCCGTAACCACCTTACATAATCTGTAAACTCATTTTTTTTATTGTATTTTAGTAACTGTGCTATTCTAATAACTGCAGTTTTGCTCCAGAAAATTGGCGCTCCTTCCCTTCTGAGCCCCGCTGTGTGCCCACATATGGGGCAACGTTGTACTCAGGAGAACCTGCATTACAGATTTTGGGGTAAATTTTTTCTCCTGTTCCTTGTGAAATTTGGAAATTTCAAACTAAACCAACATATTATTGGAAAAATATTTTTACTTTTTTAAAGTAAAGTAATATTTTCATTTTTTACTGGTCAATTTTGAATACTTTCTATTACAGATTTTTTTTTGGGGGGGGTATATTCTCCCCTGTTCCTAGTGAAATTGAGACATTTCAAATTAAACAAACATATTATTGGAAAAAATCTATTTTTTAATTTTTACTGTCTTCTTTTGAATACTTTCCTTTAATACCTGTGGGGTCAAAATGCTCACCACACCCCAAAATGAATTCTTTGAAGGGTGTACTTTTTAAAATGGGGTGACTTATGTTTTTTTTTACTCCGCTGGCACTACAGGGGCAGAAACTTCTTCAGCAAAATCTGAACTGTAAAAGCTAATTGGCGCTCCCTTCCTTCTAAGCCCTGCTTTGTGCCAATACAGTGGTTTATGCCCACATATGGGGTACCGTTGTACTCAGGAGAACCTGTGTTACAAATTTTGTGGTACGTTTTCTCTCCTGTTCCTCGTGAAATTGAGAAATTTCAAACTAAACGAACATATTATTGGAAAAATTTGGGTTTTTCATTTTTACTGTCTAATTCTGAATACTTTCTTCTAATACCTGTGGGGTCAAAATACTCATCCTACACCAAGATGAATTCTTTGAGGGGTGTACTTTCGAAAATGGGGTGACTTATGAGGGGGTTTTACTCTGCTGGCACTATAGGGGTACTGCAAACGCACCTGGCGCTCAGAAACTTCTTCAGCAAAATCTGCATTAAAAAAGCTAATAGGCGCTCCTTCCCTTCTGAGCCCTCCTGTATGCCCATACAGTGGTTTACGCTCACATATGGGGTACCATTATACTCAGGAGAACCTGCGTTACAAAATTTGCAGTGCTTTTTTTCTCATGTTCCTTTTAAAATGAGAAACTTTAATCTAAACGTATACATTATTGGAAAATTTTAATTTTCCATTTTTTTACACCCTAACTGGGTTCACACTACGTATATTTCAGTCAGTATTGTGGTCCTCATATTGCAACCAAAACCAGTAGTGGATTAAAATCACAGAAAGGATCTGTTCACATAATGTTGAAATTGAGTGGATGGCCGCCATATAACAGTAACTTACTGCCATTATTTCGATATAACAGCCGTTGTTTTAAAATAACAGCAAATATTTGCCATTAAATGGCGGCCATCCACTCAATTTCAACATTGTGTGAACAGAGCCTTTCTGTGTTTTCAATCCACTCCTGGTTTTGGTTGCAATATGAGGACCACAATACTGACTGAAATATACGCAGTGTGAACCCAGCCTTATAATGGTGTATACTTTCCTCAAGCCCCTGTAGTGTCAAAATGCTCATTATACCCCTAGATTAATTCTTTAAGGGGTCTAGTTTCCAAAATGGGGTCACTTATGGGGGTTTCCAGTATACAAGCTTCCTAAATCCACTTAAAAAAAAGAACTGGTCCCTAAAAAAATCAGTTTTAGAAACTTTCACAAAAATGTGATAATTTGCTAATAAATTTCTAAGCCCAATAACACCCTAAAAAAGTAAAATATGTTTACCAAATTATGCCAGAATAAAGAAGACATATTGGTAATGTGACTTAGTAACTAATTTATGTGCTATGACTTCCTTTTTTTAGAAGTAGAGAATTTCAAAGTTCATAAAATGCAAATTTTTCAAATTTTTCATGATATTTTGATGTTTTTCACAAAAAATACACAAAGTAGTGACCAAAATTTGCCAATAATATAAAGTGCCATATGTGACGAAAAAACAATCTCAGAATCGCTAGCATATGTTAAAGCATCACTGAGCTATAAGCGCATAAAGTGAGAAAGGTCAGATTTTGAAAAATGGGCTTGGTCAATAAGGCCAAAACAGGTTTTAGAGGCAAGGGGTTAAAGGGGTACTCCAGCGTGGAGGCTATTTTTTGATCTGGCTAGGGAGGAGGTGGCTGAGAGAAAAAACCTCCACTCACCTCCCCGGTTCCAGCGGTGGGTCCCGTATCACGGCACTCTGGTCCCCGGTTCCCGTCCTCTTCCTGATGTCTGACGCAGGCCCGAGACGTGACGTCTCAAGGCCGCTCAGCCTGTCAGTAACAGAGGCGGGATCCATTTCAAGTCCGCTCAGATCCCGCTTTGGTCACTGACTGGCTGAGCGGGCTTGAGACGTCACGTCTCGGGCCCGCGTCAGACACCAGGAAGCGGCCGGGAACCAAGGACCGGAGCACCGTGATACGGGACCCGCCGCTGGAACCGGGGATGTGAGTGGACGTCTTTTCTCTCAGCCACCTCCCCCCCGGCCAGATCAAAAAATAGCCCCCATGCTGGAGTACCCCTTTAGGGTGCGTTCACACCTACCGCATTCGCAGCTTATTTTTCCGCGGAAATCCGCAGGTCTGGTAGTGCAGATTTCAACCTGCGAGAAATCCGCGTATGTGTGCGTTTTGCGGTTTTTCTGCATCAAGTTTATCGCAACTGAAATGTCAGTTTAAAATGTCTCTCATTCTAAACGGACATTTCAGTTGCGATAAACTTGCTGCAGAAAAACCGCAAAACGCACACATACGCGGATTTCTCGCAGGTTGAAATCTGCACTACCAGACCTGCGGATTTCCGCGGAAAAATAAGCTGCGGATGCGGTAGGTGTGAACGCACCCTTAAGGGAAAAAAATGCCACAACAGTACAGATATATAAAAACAACATGCTATATATGCATTCATTTTTTTGTTTGTTTGTTTGTTTGTTTGGTTTTTCATTTATTTCTAAAATTTTATCTACAGTATGCGCCTCTGGAGGCAATTATGTAAATTATAACACAGCATCCATATACCCTGCTTGGAAAAGATTTATCCTTATCCTTCCAATACATAAGTATATTGAAGAGTCATTGTGGGATCACTGTATGCTATCTATGAATCATACCTACTGTACATTTTCCATAGTATGGGGGAGAAGCAAATTTAATCTTAATATCTTTTATTACATATACTGTAAGTTTCTATTATTTCAAAGAAAGAGCAAAGGTATAACAGTCAGGTTTTGTAAATTATAAGCTAAAAGTAACCTCTACTTATGCAGAAAATCGTTCTAAACAGTTGTTTTCCACCTGATAAGATAACTAAAGGAAATAAGACACCAGAAAGCATCTTATTTAGTACTACTGGGAATTAAATGAAAGCATACAGCTTTATACATCGAAAAAGAATGCAGTGGCTACAGAAAAACCTCTTTCTTCCACTGACTTTTGAATGTCTCTTTGTAGGTGATTCTATTTAAAGCAGCTGTGTGCATAAATATGAACATTGTACACTGACAATCAGGGATACTAATCTAAAGCCTTTTCTCCTTTGTATTTTGAATAGAACACTAGGTCAAGTCCTCTTCATATCTACATTTATGTATATTGCTATTTGTTAAATTCTTCAGTTTAGACATCTGGTGGGAGTGACCTTCTGTTTAAGTTCTTTACTAGTGATAAGCAGACCCGTGGACATTTAGGTTTGAATGGTTCGTTCAAACTCAAAGAATACCCAGACTTTTATGTGAACTCTTGCACAAGCCCGAAATACATTGAAGTAAATGGGGACCCAATCTTTGGGCCCCAAAAATGGCTGTAAGAAGGATGTAGAAATGCAAACAAAATTGTGGCAAGAACAAGGCAATTGTCCTGGGAATTATGGGGTAGGGAAAGTATTTAAAATGATATAGAAAATATGTTGAAGTGGACATGGATGTCCAGGTAGAGAAGAAAGAAGAATAGGTGGAGGTGGCCGTGGAAGGTAGAGGCTGAGGAAAAGGCAATATCCAATGTTGCAGATTTGCACCCAGTAGACAGCACTGTTTAGGATTCTTCCAACATTTCTCAGTGCAGCACATAATTGCTCATGTAATTGAGGCTGCCCTGAGTCAAGGACATGCTATTCTCAGTGAGAAGTGTCTCCTCTGCATCCTCCCAGCCACGCTCCAATGGCACCCGAAAGCTGCTCTGGGTGTTATCCTGCTGGAAACACACCTTGTCCTCCTCCAAAACTGTCCCCTGGCTGGACCGAGGTGTGAGCAGGTGGACTGATAACTGAAAGAATAGACTTTCTTCCTCCTTCTCTTCTTCCTCCTGTGCCACAATGACATCTTCCATTATAACCTGATGTGTTTTTTCCAGCAGGCGTAGTGTGGGGATAGTAGCACTGATGACTGCAATCACTGGTCTGTCTGCATCCCTAATCCTGCCCACACAGCCCTTGTGTGGTGTGGGGTTTGCCCCTCAAACAGATTAGTTTGAACACATTCTGCTGTCTCTTCCCCAGTGGCGCCGCAATGATGAGGCGACCTGAGTCGTCTGCCTCAGGCGGCGCCACCAGCTGTTATCATGGGGGCGGCATTTAGTGGCGTAGCTACCACGGTCGCAGCGGTCGCCGCCGCGACCGGGCCGCTACTGTACTGCCACTGTACTGCTCCCATCCCACTCCTTCTTGTGACCGCAAGCAATGTTTTGCCTGCGATCACAAGAGGAGGCTGGGACATCTGACTTGCGGGGCTGGGAGCATCTTGAGGGCAAAAAAACAGGTCCCGCGAAGCTCCACCCCCTCCGCTGGAAGCCCCGCCCCCAGCCGCGGTAAGCCCGCCAGCGCGCGTGACAAGAAGACTAGAGGAACCATTCAGGTGAGTAAAGATTTTTTTGTTTTAAAGGGCATGATGGGGGTGTAGTGGTATGGTGGTGGAACAAGAGGATGATGGGGGTGTAGTGGTATGGTGGTGGAACAAGAGGATGATGGGGGGTATAGTGGTATGGTGGTGGAACAAGAGGATGATGGGGGGTATAGTGGTATGATGATGGAACAAGAGGATGATGGGGGTGTAGTGGTATGATGGTGGAACAAGAGGATGATGGGGGGTGTAGTGGTATGATGATGATGACGGAACAAGTGGATGATCAGGGGTGTAATGGTATGATGATGATGGAACATGAGGATGATGGGGGTGTAGTGGTATGATGATGATGATGATGATGGAACAAGAGGATGATGGGGGGTGTATTGGTATGATGGAACAAGAGGATGATGGGGGGTGTAGTGGTATGATGATGATGATGATGATGGAACAAGAGGATGATGGGGATGTAGTGGTATGATGGGACAAGAGGATGATGGGGGGTGTAGTGGTATGATGATGGAACAAGAGGATGATGGGGGTGTAGTGGTATGATGGAACAAGAGGATGATGGGGGGTGTAGTGGTATGATGATGGAACAAGAGATTGATGGGGGTGTAGTGGTATGATGAAGGAACAAGAGGATGATGGGGGGTGTAGTGGCATGATGATGGAACAAGAGGATGATGGGGGGTGTAGTGGTATGATGATGGAACAAGAGGATGATGGGGGTGTAGTGGTATGATGATGAGGGGTGTAGTGGTATGATGATGGAACAAGAGGATGATGGGGGGTGTAGTGGTATGATGATGGAACAAGAGGATGATGGGGGTGTAGTGGTATGATGATGAGGGGTGTAGTGGTATGATGATTTAACAAGAGGATGATGGGGGGTGTAGTAGTATGATGATGGAACAAGAGGATGATGGGGGTGTAGTGGTATGATGATGATGATGGAACAAGAGGATGATGGGGGTGTAGTGGTATGATGATGAGGGTGTATTGGTATGATGATGGAACAAGAGGATGATGGGGGTGTAGTGGTATGATGATGAGGGTGTAGTGGTATGATGATGGAACAAGAGGATGATGGGGGGTGTAGTGGTATGATGATGGAACAAGAGGATGATGGGGGGTGTAGTGGTATGATGATGAGGGTGTAGTGGTATGATGATTAAGGAACAAGAGGATGATGGGGGGTGTAGTGGTATGATGATGAGGGTGTAGTGGTATGATGATGGAACAAGAGGATGATGGGGGGTGTAGTGGTATAATGATGAGGGTGTAGTGGTATGATGATTAAGGAACAAGAGGATGATGAAGGGTGTAGTGGTATGATGATTAAGGAACAAGAGGATGATGAAGGGTGTAGTGGTATGATGATGAAAGGGCAGGAGGATGAAGGGGGTGGTAGTATTATGATGGAGGTGTTTGTAGTATGATTATGAAAGGGCAGGAGGATGAAAGGGGTAGTAGTATGATGATGGAGGGGCAGGAGGATGAAAGGGGTGGTAGTATGGTGATAAAGGGGCAGAGGAGGGGACAACATGGGGGGCATCTGTAAGGGGGATAAAATGGGGGGCCATCTATATGGGGGATAACATGGGGGGCATCTATAAGAGGGACAACACAGGGGGCCATCTATAAGGGGGAAACATTGGGGCCATCTATAAGGTGGACTACATGGGGGGTGTATACAATAGGGCATGCACAGAGGGGGGCATGTACTTTAAGGGGGGTCACATAGTGTCAGGGCTACCTACTAAATGAGGGTGTAAAGTGGACAGTACAGATGTGCAGTTTTTAGAGAGATGATGGTGTCAGTGTGAGGAGCCTAATATGTCTGTCTGGCAGATTCTGTGGATTCGTGGCCCAGAGAAGTTCTCAAAATCGCCCACAACAGATGGAGAAGATGAAAAGGGAAGAACTCCTATCAGAGAAGACGTCCCCTATGAGTCACTTGATATAACTGCACTGTAATGTATATGGTGTATAGATCCTGTGTATAGTGCGTCCACCTCTATATGACTGTATGAAGTGATATTGGTCTATGTACAGAGGATTATATTCAGTAGCAGCGGTGGTGTTAGTCACTAAGAGGTGGTATTATTTGTTACTTGTTATCTGGTACTGTGTTTTATTGGATTTAGTATACTGGATTTGGTCAGTAACAATATGGTGGTGATGGTTGTGGTGTGGCGGTAATATTTCCCCTTGTGTACTGGTAATATTGGCAATATTGGTCTCAGTAAACAGGATTTGTTTAGTAACAGTATGGCGGTGATAATATTTCCTGTATACTGGTATTATTGGTAATATCAGTCTTGAGATATATATATATACCAATAGCATCGAGAAAGGGGGGGCCCAAGTTGACCTCTTGCACCAGGGCCCAAGAGACATTAGCTACGCCCCTAGGGGCGGCATTCAGTGGCAGATTATAATATGGGCGGTTCGGGCGGCCGCCCACATTATAATCCGCCACTGATTGTACCATGTACCAGAGACCCCCGCGCCCGGACAGCATCTGTAATTAGATGCTGGGAGCGGGGGAGACTGTATTCATAAGCGCCGCGGTGTAATGAATCAGCCACGCGGTGCTGTTACTACAGCGCGGCGCTTATGAATACAGTCTCCCCCGCTCCCAGCATCTATTTACAGATGCTGTCTGGGCTCGGGGGTCTCCGGTACCGGCATTCCACGGAACGTGGGAATGCAGCCTTTAGTCCCCCGGCTGATGTGGGGCTGCCGGAGGTGTCCCATCCTGTCTCCGGCAGCGCGCGCATCAGAGAGCTCCCTGTGCACTGGAAGTCACAGCGCGCGCTGCCGGGGACAGGACGGGACACCCCGGGCAGCCGCACATCAGCCGGGACCAGACCAGAGAGGCTCGACGGGGGAACGGATGGCAGGTGAGTTGTGTGCTGTTTTTTGTATTTGTTTTATCTGCTGTGCAGGGGGGGACCATATATAAGGGAGAGGGAAGAGGGGGACCATCTATAAGGGAGAGGGGACCATCTATAAGGGAGGGGGGGAAGAGGGGGACCATCTATAAGGGAGGGGAAAGAGGGGGACCATCTATAAGGGAGGGGGATAGGGAGACCATCTATAAGGGGGGGGGAGAGGGGGACCATCTATAAGGGAGAGGGGACCATCTATAAGGGGGGGAAGAGGGGGTCCATCTATAAGGGGGGAAGAGGGGGACCATCTCCTAAAAGATCAGCACCCTCCTCTTCTGACATCCTCTGTGCTGCTGGGACTTCTATAGGATTAGCACCCTCCTCTCCTGACATCCTCTGTGCTGCTGGGAGCTCTCCTATAGGATTAGCACCCTCCTCTCCTGACATCCTCTGTGCTGCTGGGACCTCTCCTATAGGATTAGCACCCTCCTCTCCTTACCTCCTCTGTGCTGCTGTGACCTCCCCTATAAGATCAGCCCCCTCCTCTCCTGACATCCTCTGTGCAGCAAGGGACCAAACATTATGTTTATTGGGGACAGCAGTTGGGGGGGGGGGGCAGTAGTGGATTATAATGTGGGCGGATTGCCCGGGTTGGGGGGCGTCATCCTATAGTTCGCCTCGGGCAGCAGAGAGGCTAGAATCACCCCTGCTCTTCCCCCTAGCTGTGCTGGCCTTACGATGGCCAGAAGAGGAGGTGGCAGAAGAGGAAGCAGGTAGGAGGAAACAGTGGTCAAGAATAGCCATCCAGTAATCCTGGATGGTGGCAAAACATGAAAGTACCATTTCCTTGTCAGGCACAGCCACCACTACATTCACCCAGTGGGCAGTTAGGAATTTTAAAATCCCTGACCGTGCTTACTGGTACACGTATCATGGTAATGTGGATCTTGGCAATGATGGCGTTGCACATAGCACACCATATCTTCTCTCTAACTTGTTGCTGCAGATAAGCGATGGCTTGCCTGGAGAAGTAGTGGCAGATATGAATGACATACTGGGGGACAGCCACCGCCATCAGGTTCTTGAAATTCTCCATCTCCACCAGCTTAAATGGGAGTATTTTAAAGGAAATATTTCAATGCTTCTGTTTATAACCAGAGACACTTCCCTGGCATGGTGTGGACATGGGTGGCAATGCTGGTGTTGGTACTACTACTGCTACAACATCTATTATTTGAGGGCAGACAGGTGGGCCTGTTACTTGGTGGGCTGACATAGAGGCTGAGACTACAGAAGCAGAAGAGTTTAAACATTGTATCCAGTTTTTCCTTTTGATGAAAAAAACTGTTGCTGTATACTACAGGGATCCTCAGCCAAGAGAATATCTCTTTTAGCACCCACATCTTACTTTTCTGGAAGTGCACTTCCAAAAAAGTTCTGAGCTACTAGCCTCTCAGCACAGACAACCCCACTGTTTTGCCCTAAAAATGTCAGTTAGTAAAGTTTTGAAGTTTTGCGGTCTACCTAGCTTTCCCTGCCTTCAGCACCAACCTCTCTTTACACTTACCAGCAGCAGAATAGTGTTCAGAAGCATGAACAGCGTTATTATACCCTAGGGTCACATGTCCCATCTAACCAACAAAGCATGGCTGGGATTGCCAGGGCAATGAGCTCAGCAGCCTTACAATAATCTTTGTAGATGAACAACGAACAGATACATGCACAGACATGTTACTGTTGGTGTATCAATTTGTGCACAAAAACACATAGGTTTGTGCACAAACTCAAAGTTGAAGATTCCAGTTCTCTCATCCCTATTCTTTACCTCGGCCCTTAATTTTTTCACCCACAGTGTGCAACAGAAACAGCCAGTCGACTCCACTATCAATGTCGATCCGGACAGTCTCTTTAAACTCTATGGAATGGCTTAATATAAAGCTGGACGGTGCGCAGAATCAGATATAGGTAGAGTCAAACTGTCCAATCACATGCTGAAGTAGTTCATACATGAATGGAGTAGTCTCAGCTGGATGAAGTGCACATGCGTACGAAACGGACATTGCTGACTTGCATTGTGCACCTGTAACTCAAGCCCTTTAATATAGCAGGAAAAAAAACATAGTGATGAGTGCCATTTTTTTTTTAGATTTCTCCAGCGTGTGATTGTTCTTTATTTTGTCAATCTAAGCAACTGTCCAGTCTACTAGATATTAACTCTGCCCAGAAGGTATAAATCATTCTGGTCTCAGAACTGGGCACAGTAGAAGTCTTTTCCTATCCTCTTGCTGCCCAATATTAGCTTGTGTTGCACTGCAAACCAGAGCCAATTAGCAAGTTTCTACTATTAGTCAAGCAACTAGCAATCGCTTTATTGTTTGTGTGGCTATTAATGTGTATTGTTCACAATTTAATAGTTTGTGCGATTCTGCACACTACAATACCAAATATGTTTTTTTCTTTACTTTATATTTCAAAAATAGGAAAAGGGGGGTGATTTTAACTTTTATGATGGGATGGCTTTTTTATATTTTAAAAAAAACCTCTGTTTTTACACTCTCTCGAGTTTTATGAGCAATTCCATGATAGATCATAGAGATCAATGCAGTACACCTGTACTTCATTGATTCATAATTTCTTTACACCTGCCTGATGCAGACTGTCTGAAACAATTGCTGATGTCAGGCCACCCAGGAAGCATCAAACTGCACTGAAATCAGATCAGGAGGAACTTTTCGAACTGCATATTGTTAATGGGCCCTCCTCAGACATCGGGACCCTGAGTGGAAGAAACCCTAAATATAAAAGTTGCAGCTAACTGTTAACTGTTACAGTTATATGACTCTCACTCAAGTACTATTTTATAACTAAGAATTCCCTATTACATAAATTGCACTCTTAAGCTATGTTCTTTTTTTAGCCATTGTTTCGTACTGACAGCCATTATTTTTACAGTCTTGTCCGTTATTGTAAAACGGTGGCTGTTATTCGCTTTGAAAATGAAGGCTGTTCAAGAAAAAAAAGGTCATCAAATGGCAAAAAAAAAAAAAAACAGAGATAAGCGAATTTAAAGTGGTCACGAAACAAAGCTTAACAAATTGCTTAATTTCGTTTTTACTGTATATTTGCTCATATCTAGAACATAGCTTTAATTTAATATAAAATTCTAAGATTATCTTTTAGTAGAGTGATTTAACATAGACATGCATTTGCATGCTTAGCACATCAACGCATATTTCCTAGATTTCAGAAACCCAAAATGAAAAAACTGAATGGAGCCTCGTGTATTTCAAAATAAGGATGTTTGGATCGTAAAATGTGATAAAGGATCACTTGTTTCAAAGGCATTACCATTTGGCACAGATCTCCAGTTCAATCTCTTTAAAATATTTACATAATAGAAGAAAGCAAATTCAAGAACTAAAATAGGTTAAATTAGTGTTCCATCAAATTCACGTAAACAGGAAAACTCTCTCATGGCAAAGCAAAGATCAATTAATCCTGCAACTTGGCATCTGGAGCCCACAACTGCCAAGCTTGCCTCTGTAGTCAGTTTTATTTGAATGCCAGACAACGGAGGATGATGTGCAAAAGCATGTTCTGCACCAGCAGCATTGGGAACCTTCCAAGCCAAATGAATATTACAATTGCATGCATGTGCTAATATGCTATGAATCTCTATCATTATAAAACTGTCAAATTAAAAAGATCTAGTTTTTACAATAATGATGCTTTAAGGTTGTGATCTATTACATACAGACACAAAAATATTAAATTTTTTTTATCATGTTCTTCAAAATCATTTACACTTGATTTGTTTTTAATCCAATTTCATATCATGACGAGTTTTGAAATCAGTCAGCTGTGGTTTTTATTTCTCATGGGGTTTCGTGTGAACTGTGGTTACTCATTGAGATTACTATGGAAAGTCACTGGCTACAAATCGTCATATCATTAAAAAACGAATGACAAATTCAGCTTTGCTGCATCTACTTTTCAGCTAGAGGGTTATGTTGCAATAATTGATGCAATATAATTCTTCCTTAGTCATTTATGTTAACTAAGCTGTAAGTTATTGAAAACAATATATATATATATATATATATATATATATATATATATATATATATAATTTTTCCCTTTGCTAATTTTTCCTAGCATCATTATATTAAATAAACTTTATAAATAATAAATGACAACTTTATTCAAGTGTAGCATACTGTATGCAAATCTCATAAAATAATAGCAGTGTCTGCACATGAGACTAATTATTAAAAATGGTATGTTGAGAAGTAAGTAGATACCATCTGAATCAACTTAGGAATAATGTACTTTCCACATAGTAGCAACTTCAGTCACCAGTATAGTATGTAAACTAGTTTTCTGAAGTAAATACAATTCAAACTATGCCACTGCTTCTGACTCTAACTAATGTATTAGGAAAAGTAGCAAGAGGTTAAAAGTTGCTCCAAAGTAAGAGTACGTGCACACTACTGAATGGCGACGGAAAACCCGTTGCGCATTACGCAGCGTGCACCCACTCACAGACTGTGGGGGGCGTGTGTGTCTCCGCCCGTTTCCATTCTATGCACGGGCGGATTCCGTCGTCCGTCCAAAGAATGAACCTGACAGTTTTTTTTCGTCGCCATTTAGTAGTGTGCCCGTACTCTAAGGTCGAGAAACTTAACATATTACTTGAATGCTGTGGCAGCATTAAATGGGTTCTCCAGGCTTAGAAAAAACATGTCCACTTTCTTCCAGAAACAAAGCCACTCTTGTCCTCAGTTTGGGTGGGGTTTTGCAGCTCAGTTCTATAGAACTGATTGGAGCTTTTTCAAAAAAGGTTTTTCAAGAAATTCTGGATAACCCCTTTAAAGTACTATAGTTAATGGAATGTATGTTTAAGGGGTTTTCTGAATTAAAATTACTTGTCCCCTATCCACAGGATAGGGGACAAGTATGAGATTGCAGGGAGTCTGACCTGGTCCTTTTCACCACTGAGATGAAAGCATTTTTGCTAAAATCTAGATGGAGCTCAGAGGCCATGGGGGTGTTCCCCAGCAAGGCAAAAGCCCAGATAAGTCAAGTCCATGTATGAGTTACCTAATTGCTGCCAGCCAGATGGTGTAGGCAGATACAAGCAGGTACAGAAGTGGTGAATAAGAGTGGATGGACTTGGCTGACCTGGGATTTTACCTTGCTTAGGAATATGCCCTGAGTCTCATTTACATATTACATATTTGGAGAGAAAAAGTTATGACCAGAGCAGGGCCATTTCTTGTGCTAGGCGGGCAAGGGGCGGGAGCTGGTAGTGCCCCCCGGGACCTCTCCCAGTGGGGTTAGTGTGCCATACGCCCCCCCCCCCCCGGACCTACACCTAGCCTGGCCACTGACACGCGCTGCCCTGCACGTGTATCTGACCTCCATTCTCCTGCTCTGGGTGCCCCCCATGCCCCAGACGCCCGCATCCTGGCTGCAAACATCAAACATCACCTGCTCAGACTATCCTGCCGCCCTGCATCCTATCCGTACCGTCAACACCCGCATCCCGGCTGCACCCCTGGCCCCTGGGCTCGGCTCCCTCCAGGTCGGCCGCCATTCCCTGGCCTGTACATTATCTCGCCCTCCAGCAAGCTCACTGATATGATGTCATTGCACCTGCTGGAGGATCTGTCCCGGCGGTGACAGGAGAGAAGATCAGAAGATAGAGGGACACACTTCATGCCAGGATTAGGTGAGTATAATTTTTTTGTGCTGGGAAATGCAGGGGACAGTGGGGCAGTATTACAACAGGGACAGCACAGGGGGACAGTATTACAATGAGGACAGCACAGGGGGACAGTATTACAATGGAGACAGCACAGGGGGACAGTATTACAATGGGGACAGTATTACAATGAGGACAGCACTAGGGGACAGTATTACAATGGGGACAGCACAGGGAGACAGTATTACAATGAGGACAGCACAGGGGACAGTATTACAATGGGGTGGAGCACAGGGGACAGAGCACAGCGGACATTATTACAATAAGGACAGTATTACAATGGGGACAGTATTAAAATGAGCAAAGTATTACAATGAGGACAATATAACGATGGGGACAGTATTACAATGGGGACAGAACACATGGGACAGTATTTCTATTAGGGCACAGTACAGGGGAAAGTATTACAATGGGACAGTATTACAATGAATACAGTATTCCAATGGGGACAGAACACAGGGGACAGTATTCCAATGGGGACAGAACACGGGACAGTATTTCTATTGTGACAGAGCACAGGGGACAGTATTACAAGGGGGACAATACGGTTCAGGGAAGAAAAAGAGTGCTGCACCTCACACCTATGGCTGATACTAGTGCCCCTAGGCTTAATAAAAAATACATCAGAATTTTGTGTATGAATGGGGGACATTGTGTACAAGGGGGGCAATATTACTATAGGGACAGAGCATCAGCTACAGTATTACAATGGGGACAAAGCACAAAGGACAGTATTACAATGGGGACAGAGCACAGGGGACAGTATTACAATGGGGACAGTATTTCTATTGGGACAAAGCACGGGGACATTAATATGGGGACAGAGCACATGGGGACAGTATTACAATGGGAACAGAGCAAAGGGAGCATTATTACTATGGGGACACTATTACTATGGGGACAGAGCACGTTATTACTATATAGAGGGTACAGCATGGGGCATTATTCCTATATGTGGGCACCGCAGGGGATCCTACATACATGGCGCAACCCACATAGCTACTGACTTCACTGCACATGACACAAAAATGTGGAAGGAAGGCTTTTCTGGCAGGTTCAGAAGAGATGAATTGTAGCTGGAAGAAATAATCATGGTGGTCTGGGCCAGATGGAGAGGGAAAGGAAAGTGATGTCTCAGATTAAAGAAGACGTCACCTGTGAGTCACTGAATGATTTCTGAAAGGTTGGGTAAGGCTGCTCTGTGCCATAATACACACACTACTTCTTTCTAGCAACATCCCGATCGAACATCACTCGGACATCATGGGGAGGGGGGGGGGGTTGAGGGGGGGGGGGTGGAGGCGCTTCTATCAAGATTCGTCCTGTAGTTAAAATTACCTAGAAACTTCCCCCACCAGGGACCAGAGCCCTATTTAGATTTCTTTTTACTCTGTTAACTTGGTCCTCCAGGTTATCATATAATGAGTTTAGATGATCTTATAAAATGCATAAATGCTAAGCATTTTAGGGCGTGAATCAGAAGCTGAAATGTTAGAAGTGTTTAGACATTACAGTAGCTTGTTGCTTCTTTGAGGTGGCTGTTTTCTATTTGCCCATAGCTAGTTTATGGTCTTCTAGCAGATAAACAGGTTGTCAGTCATCCTCAGCAGGCTTTCATAATATAATGTCGCAAGGTGGGATTTTTCATGCTTGTTTGGTGTTCACTTAGGTACTGTGTTTGCAGCAGACCAAGTTTTCTGGATTATTCTACTTGCTCTTGTGCGCTTAATTTTTTTTTTTTTTTAACAGGTTCTCTGTTTTAACATCCAGCCACTGCAGATCTTAGTCCATGCCTCCATATCAGGGGCGGTTTAACTTTACCATAGGCCCTGGGCTGTTCACCAAGCCTGGCCCCCCCACCCCACTGTAACTATGGCAGCACTAGCCTGGCGTTCATAGTAAAGGAGAGATAATGTCATGATGTACTGATATGTGCAAAATTGCCATAAAAAACCTGTGATTTTTTGGAAATCATGGAGGAAGTGTAGCCAGGAGACAGTACACCACTGAAAGTATAAGTCTTTTTGGGTGGCTATGGGCCCCCCAGGAGCTCAGGGCCCCGGGCTACCGCCTGAAACGCCCCTATTATAATCCACTACTGCTCCATATAATAAACTAAAGTCCCTATTATGTTATCTCTTATTGAACTGAGAACTCTGTACGTCTGTTCGCTGCTGTGAACAATCACTGATCAACACCAGGCTCCCACAAGCACTCTGAGACATCCAGGTATTGTTGAATTCAGTTCTCTTATGCTGGCGAGGGCGTGTTTGGGGAATAGAATTGGCAGCCAGTTGGACTGCACACTGTACGTGCATTTTTGGTGATTTGATCTTCTTACCAGTGTGATATTTGGCTTTCACATTATCCCAGTCCTTACAGACCCATTCAGTGCTGTGTTGCTTTCTATCTAATTATTAAAGTTTTTTTTGTTTGTTTGTTTTTTTACATTTACTTTCAATTGCTTACTGTCAAGATTGTACCTCATAAACCGATGGTTCCGGCTAAAGCCATTGCTGCAAAATTTACGTGCTAGCTAGTCCTTCTCATGTCTGCATTTCACTAGTGTGAACACAGTTTTATTCTGCTCTAGCTAGCTAATTGATTCAGGTCACGGTGGGTTTACACAGACAGATTTATCTGACAGATATTTGAAGCCAAAACCAGGAATAGACTATAAACAAAGAACAGATCATAAAGGAAACAATAAGATTTTTCCTCTTTTCTAATCCATTCCTGGGTTTGGCTTAAAAAATCTGTCAGATAAATCTTTCTGTGTAAACGCACCATTACTTTCATTCATTCCTTGGGAGGATTTCTATCAGCATGTATATCGTTACACCTTGTCTTATATAGTGACTGACAGCCTGGTCCTCCGGTCTGGTTTCTTGTTTCTCTGCTCCAATCATTTCTATGACCAGGACTTTGTATTAGTTAAAACTCAGACATTTCCTATGCCTGATGCCTGCTATAGGATTTTACTTGCTGTGCCTATATATTGCTCCTTATTTCTTCAGACTTGAACTCCTATTTAACTTGACCTCGACTTGCTTTTGACTACTCTTTGGTCTGTATTTTGATTGTCCTGGTCCTGACCTGTTTGTTGCCAACTATGCAACATTGTGTTTGTCTGACTTTGTCCAGTCTTTTGTTTCATCTTCTGTACTGCCGTATTCCAGTGCAGGGAACATCTCCAAGTTGTCCGCCATGATTTAGGGTGGTCTTGAGACAAGTAGGCAGGGACACTGGGTGTGGAACAGTGTCAAGGCTTCACCTGTCTGTGTGCATTTCCTTTGTGTGCCCTGTCCTGACTCATACTGTATATTTAGATGAGTCTTGTTGGAGATTTTACTTTTTATGTGTGCTATCATCTCGTGTATTATTGATTAAATTCCATATTGGCCATATATACAGTACTACAGTTTTTAAAGGGGTTATCCAGCATTAGAAAAACATGGCTTCTTTATTCCAGATACAACACAACTCTTGTCTCCATTTCAGGTGTGGTTTGCAATTAAGCTTTATTAACTTCAATGGAACTGAGTTGCAATACCCCACCAAAATTAGAGACAGGTGTGATACTATCTCTGGAAGAAAGTGGCCATGTTTTTTTAACGCTGGATAACTTCTTTAATGTAAACACATAAAGGCTTATCCTGAGTTGCTCTGTTGGTGGAAGAGGGAAGCTGGGAAAGTCTACTTACCACTCTTGACTTCTATCTGCCTTCACCAATCAATGGCTGAGGCGAGACACCACTGCAGCCGCTGAGTGGCAAAGCAAAGTCTGGAGGTCCAGATATCCGGAAGGATTGATTGTTACAGGAACATTTTTAATGCATTTCCACAGCTTTAAAGCTTATTAAAAGACTGCAAGCTTTTTGTTAACGAGCACATGAGTAACACACAGCACTCACTCTAGTATGGAGTACTACAGAGTAGCCTGATACTTGGGCAAATACTAGACCAGGGGTACTCAACAACTTTTAGTGAAGGTTCACTTACCAGGGTCTATTGTCAGTTGAAGGTCCGAATTGAACATCAGTAGGAAACGTGTTTTGTTACTTTTCACAAACGTTCAACTATTTACATACAGAATTGCTGCTTATTAGTGGGAAAACTGGCATTTTCTCTCTCTCACCAGCCCTTTCAAAATAGGTACAAAGGGGGTAATTGCCCTAGTAGTATATAGTCCCCCCTGTTGCTCCCTCCTGAAGTATATAGCCCCCCTGTGCGCTCTCCCTGTAGTATTTGGAATTAACAGCAATGTTTCTATCTTTGCAGATGACACCAAACTTTGTAGTACAGTACAGTCTATGGAGGATGTGCAGATCTTACAAGCTGACTAAGACACACTGAGTGTTTGGGCGTCCACTTGGCAAATGAGGTTCAATGTGGATAAATGTAAAGTTATGCACCTGGGTACTAATAGCCCACATGCATTATATGTCCTAGGGGGAGTTACACTGGGAGAGTCGCGGATGGAGAAGGATTCTGGGTGTACTTGTAGATAATAAGCTACAGAACAGTACACAATGTCAGTCAGCTGCTTCTAAGGCAAGCAGGATATTGTCATGCATTAAAACAGGCATGGACTCTAGGGACAGGGATATAATATTACCGCTTTATAAAGCTTTGGTGCGGCCTCATCTGGAGTATGCTGTCCAGTTTTGGAATCCGATTCATAAAAAGGATGTTCTAGAGCTGGAGAGGGTACAAAGACAGGCAACTAAACTAATAAGGGGAATAGAGCATCTTAGTCATGAGGAGAGATTAAAAGAATTAAATTTGTTTAGGCTATGTTTACACTACGTAAAATAATGGCCGTTGTTTTCAACGGCCGTTATTTTGAGGCCAAAACAACGGCGGTAGAATTACTATTGTACAGGTTAGTCGTGAAACTACGGCCGTTGTTTAATTTTTATTCCTAGCATGATTATAATCAGGATGAAACATTACTTTTACTTTAAATACTGCGCCCAGCCCGATTTTTTACATCAAAATCAAGTTTAATTCGGCAGATATTAGTTTAATGTTCGCGGCCGCATTGAAATCCACTGCCGTTGTTGCAGTATTACCGGCCGGAAATAATTGACATGTTCATTTTTCACGGGGCCATATAAACAACGGCCGTTATCTGATACGTAGTGTGAATTCAACGGCCGTAATTACATTGCATTGCAGTCATTATAGGGAACCTCAAAACCTCAAAACAATGGCTGTAGTTTTGCCACGCGGACAACGGTAATTATTTTACGTAGTGTGAACATAGCCTTAGTCTGGAGAAGAGACGTTTAAGGGGAGATATGATTAATTTATTTAAATATATAAATGGCCCCTACAAGAAATATGGGGAAAAGATGTTCCAGGTAAAACTCCCTCAAAAGACAAGGGGGCACTGCCTCCGACTGGAGAAAAAAAGGTTCAATCTCCGGAGGCGACAAGTCTTCTTTACCATGAGAACTGTGAATCTGTGGAACAGTCTACCACAGGATCTGGTCACAACAAAAACAGTAGAGGCAAGTTCTTAGACCAAAATAATATAAATGCATATGTAAAGAACCTATCACCCCTCCCCCTTCCCTGTATCCATCCCCTCCTTGGTTGAACTTGATGGACATGTGTCTTTTTTCAACCGTATTAACTATGTAAATTGTTGTATATAGCCCCCCCCCGTGCGCTCTACCCCTCCCATATAGCCCCCCTGTAGTATATGGCCCCCCTGTGTGCTCTCCCCCTCCCATATAGCCCCCTTGTAGTATAAAGCCCCAGTGTGCTCTTTCCCTCCCATATAGCCCCCCTGTAGTATATAGCCCCCCTGTATGCTCTCCTCTGTAGTATATAGCCCCCCTGTGTGCTCTCCCCCAGTAGTATATAGCCCCTGTGTGCTCTCCCCTGTAGTATATAGCCCCCCTGTGCTCTCACCCTCCCATATAGCCCCCCTGTGTGCTCTCCCCTTGTAGTATATAGCCCCCCTGTGCTCTCCACCTCCCATATAGCCCCCTGTGTGCTCTCCCCTGTAGTATATAGCCCCCTGTGCTCTATCCCTCCCATATAGCCCCCCTGTACTATATAGCCCCCCTGTGTGCTCTCCCCTTGTAGTATATAGCCTTCCTGTGTGCTCGCTCCCTGTAGTATATAGCCCCCCATGTGCTCTCCCCCTGTAGTATATAGCCCCCCTATGCTCTCCCCCTCCCATATAGCCCCCCTGTGTGCTCTCCCCCTGTAGTATATAGCCACGCCTGTGCTCTCCCCCTCCCATATAGCCCCCCTGTATTATATAGCCCCCTGTGTGCTCTCCCCCTCTCATATAGCCCCCTTGTATTATATAGCCCCCCTGTGTGCTCAACCTGTCCCATATAGCCCCCCTGTATTATATAGCCCCTTTGTGTTTTCTCCCCCAGTAGTATATAGCCCCCCTGTGTGCTCTCCCCCTCCCATATAGCCCCCCTGTAGTATATAGCCCCCCCCCTGTGTGCTCTCCCCCTATAGATGGCCCCCTTGTACATGTCACCTGGACAAAAAAAAACAACTAACTTCAACTCACTTAGCACCTCGCTCCCGCTCACTGTCGGCCTGGCCGCCGGCTGATAAGCGCTCTCTGGGGTTGTCCCGGGGATTCCCCAGCAGTGCGGTGGGAAGCTGGACACATGGGGGCCATCCCGGTACAGCGGAACATTATTGTCCCGCCGGATCCAGGTGGTTGGGAGGTCTGGGTCAGGACCGCATCCGCCAGTTGAGGACCCCTGTACTAGACTCTGTAGAGCGTGCTTGCTCAACTCTACATTCTATTCTATTACATAAAAATGTGAGGCCATGTTCCCACAATATCCTTTTTATGTAAAAAACTGCCATTTTTTGTTATTATGATGGCAGTTAATAATGATCATGATCAATAGTAATTATCGTAATTATTTAAAAAAAAAAAAAAAGCCATTATGTCACCTAAAAAGACATTGTCGGAACATGGCCTAATAGTGATTTGTAGATAAGGTAACCTCGTGCTCTATGTAACAACAACATGGTACTAATTCTCCTTTACTCACCTCTTTATGATGTCATGGAGGTATGATGTTTTGGTTAGAACTTAGTGCTACTGTATGCCAAGTAAGTAAATCCTAAATATTAATTAGAATAGATTAGTGTTCTAGGCCTACAGATTCTATACAATCTATATATCATAAGTACATACACATTACATTTTATTAATTTTTGTTTTATTCTAACCTGAACAAGTATAGGACAGCCTAAACTAAAATTTTACATTTGTTACCATATCAACTTGCTAACACTGTGTAAGGCTATTGCAAAAGTATTAAGTATTAACCCCTTAGCGACCCATGACGTATCTGAAACGTCATGGTGCCGCGGGGGGCGGGTTGGGTGCCGGCGGGACCCCACTCTGAACGGCGCTGATCCCGGCTGACATGTGCAGCCGGGCAGTGCCTTTATTAGCCGGCGCGGGTCTCGTTGCCACGCCGGCTAATTAAGCACCTGACAGCTGCATTGAAGTGCTTTATGCACAACATCCCTGGTGTCTAGTGGGATGGATCCCCCCCCCCGTGATGCGATCGCAGGGGGGAAATCCGTTCTTCTGCCCGTGCAGCAGGCCATAGCAATCTATGACCGATCCAATAGATCTTTGCTGTGTATATACACAGCACTAATCTCTATGAGAGATCAGTGCTGTTTATATACAAGTCCCCCAGGGGGACTTCTAGTTAAAGTAAAAATAAAAGTAAAAATGTTTTTTTAATTAATAAAAAATCCCCTCCCCCATTAAAAGTCCAA
Source organism: Dendropsophus ebraccatus (assembly GCF_027789765.1). NCBI lineage: Eukaryota > Metazoa > Chordata > Amphibia > Anura > Hylidae > Dendropsophus > Dendropsophus ebraccatus. Next base: position 73,605,418 of record NC_091458.1, read on the forward strand.
ATCACCCCCCTTTTCCCATTTTATAAATATAAATAAATAAATAAACAAATAAATAAACATATTTAGTATCGGCGCGCGCGTAATCGCCCGAGCTATTAATTAATCACATTCCGGATCTCGCACGGTAAACGGTGTCAGCGCAAAAAAATTCCAAAGTGCAAAATTGTGCATTTTTGGTTGCATCAAATCCAGAAAAATGTAATAAAAAGTGATCAAAAAGTCATATATGTGCAATCAAGGTACCGATAGAAAGTACATGTCATGGCGCAAAAAATTACCCCTCACACAGCCCCATAGACCAAAGGATAAAAGCGCTATAAGCCTGGGAATGGAGCGGTTTTAAGGAACATACAGTATATTTGTTAACAATGGTTTGAATTTTTTACAGGCCATCAGATACAATAAAAGTTATGCATGTTACATATCGTTGTAATCGTAACGACTTGAGGAACATGCATAACAAGTCAGTTTTACCATAGGGCGAACGGCATAAATGCAAAACTCCCAGAAATCAAAACAAGTTCCTTTTTTTTGCAGCATATGTTATGGAAAAACAATGCCTGTCATTGCAAATTACAATTGGTTTCGCAAAAGATAAGGGCTCATGTGGGTCTCTAGGTGAAAAAATGCAAGCGCTATGGACATAAAGTGGAAAAAGCAAAAGTGCAAAAACGAAAATTGGCTTTGACCTTATACAATTGACAAATATACAAATCCCCAATATACACCTATTACGGGAAATGTACATTAATGGTGCGTTCACACCTACAGGATCTGCAGCTGATTTTCTGCAGCAGATTTCATTTAAATAACTGAACACAGCATCAAATCTGCTGCAGATCTGCTGCAGATCCTGTAGGTGTGAACGCACCCTAAGTGCGTTTTCCCTGCACTTACTACTGCATCAAGGCTTCACTTCCTGGATAAAAATGGTGATGTCATGACCCGACTCCCAGAACTGTGCGGGCTGTGGCTGCTGGAGAGGATGATGGCGGGGGGACACTGAGGGACAAAGGACACTGGAGGGACACTGAGCATCCCTCTGCCATCATCCTCTGCAGCAGCCACAGCCCGCACAGCTCTGGGAGTCGGGTCGTGACATCACCATTTTATCCAGGAAGTGAAGCCTTGAGGCAGTAGTAAGTGCAGGGAAAAAAGCACTTAATAAGCATTTCCCGTAATGTGTATATTGGTGATTTGTATAACTTTTGGGGGGCAATACAATACTAAATATAAATTTTCGTTGAACTTCTCCTTTAAAGAGAACATGTCTTGTTGAAAATAGGGTCCAATCTGCAGACATTGTGATGCAGAACAGGAGGGATTATGTAGTGTGATATATAATTTGTTTAGGTAACATTGCAAGCAACTCCGCTAATTGTGAGTTAAGTAAAAATGTGGGTGGTCCTGTCAATTACTTTTTGAGGAGTTTGAGGAGAGGTTTATATGACGACATGACAAATTATTAAGAAATTTGTCATATCTATCTATCTATCTATCTATCTATCTATCTATCTATCTATCATATATCATCATACTCTATAATGTGATGGGTTAACTATTTATTTTATAGGTATTCACAGTTAACCAAGCAAATATTGTCTATTTTAATGAACAAAGAGGGTACCCTTGTATGGAAAGCATCACAAAAACTAGCTTGAACAGTTTTTGAATATTTTAAAAAACTCTATAAATGGCTTTTATTAAAAACTTGATTAAGTTCACAAATTTGGAAATACAGTGGGGCCACAGAGTAGTAAATTGCAACTAAGGAAACATAATGCTGTATGAAATTATACTATGTGTTTCCAGATTCCTTAACTTTTTTTTTTCTTTTTTTTTTAAAGGTATGACATCATACCATGGGGCTGTATCTATGAGCCAGAAGTACAGTTTAAGTCATAGTCATTAGAGGGAGCACACACAGACAGACAGACATCAAGAGAGGTGAAAACGGAGGAGAGATCTATCAAAATAGATCAAATTTCTAGGACTGCAGGTTTAGTGCAATCATAGAGACATAGGGGAGATTTATCAAACATGGTGTAAAGTGAAACTGGCTCAGTTGCCCCTAGCAACAAATCAGATTCCGCCTTTTACTTTTCAAAAAGTCTGTGAGGAATGAAAGATTGAATCTGACTGGTTGCTAGGGGAAACTGAGCCAGTCTGACTTTACACCATGTTTGATAAATCTCCTCCATAGAATACATATACACAGTACATTTCACTTTTATATTCTAACTTTATCAGATGTAGGGGAAGTCTAAACTAAATTCTCTAAATTGTTATATATGATATGTCAAAATATGTAAATTGTATTAAATGTAAAATTTTAACTAAGGACTTGTAGACTTTCACAGTTAACCAAGCAAATACTGTCTACTCTACTGCACAAAAGGGAGGACTTGAATGCAAAGTAGCACAAAGGATTTGGAAATATTTTTAAAAACATACTCACTAATTAGTACACACTAATACCAGATGCCTTTATAATTCAACATTGGGATCCAAAGTTCAAGATTTGCAATTGGCATCAAAATCAAGCCTTTATATCTGTGTAGAGGATAAGCTGCCTATTCATAAAACTTTAGCCCCAAAGAGAAAAAGCCACCAGTACCAGAAATAACGTCAGCAACACAATGTCTTTGACTAGCCCCTCTTCAACCCGAGGACCACAAAACCTAAAGAAGCCATGCCCCCCCCACCCCCCAACCCGCAGCCTACTGGATTAAGTTTCGCACACCAAAATGTACACTTTCATGCTTATAAAGCTCTGGAGTAAACCTTCTTACCCTTGTAAATCAATATGCCTATAGGACACTCCATTCACTTTTGCATAAACTTAGCCTTGCCTCTGTTGGTCCACTTCTTGATTCCATTCTGGACTTTTGTCTCCAATGCTGATCGGTGTTCACATACCAATACCTTTTGAAGTGTCACTATTGAGGCCTATGGCCGACAACTCTGAAGCAGCCCTCGTTGTAAAGGAAAGAATATTCCCCAGGATGCAGACCTGGAGCTGACTCACGTTTCATTAGTGTCCTTGAAAACCCAAAGCAAATTAATGGACCTCTCTTTTTTTTTGTAGTTTATTTAATAGATTGTAAGTTTTTGCTAGCGGGGCCCTCACTTTGACAGCAATTAGCAGGTTGCTACAATTATACACTATATTAGTACTCTGTATTCCACCTGTTAGCATAATGTACTGAGCTGCCCTGCAGCCACAGCCTGGTACTCAGACATCCATAGAAGACCTGGATATCTTTAAATGCTCCCAGCTACTATAAAAAAACCATCAGCACTGGTGATCTTTTTTCAGAGAAGCCGATGGGCACAACAGTGCCCACACATTCTTTACATGTTAGGATCATGATTTTATTGAAAGTGTTAATTTATCTGGACTGTTTACTGAGCTTACATTATCCCTGCATGAAATACCCTATATTCTGTATTCTAGCTCCACCATATAAAACATGGCAGGCTAGAATGCTTGAAGTGCACTTAAAGCGACTCTGTACCCACAATCTGAGCCCCCCAAACCACTTGTACCTTCGGATAGCTGCTTTTAATCCAAGATCTGCCCTGTGGTCTGTTCCGCAGCTGGTGCAGTTATTGTCCTAAAAAAATACTTTTAAATTTGAAGCCTGTGCCAAAGGGGAGTATCTGTGCCCTAACTTTGCACCACCCCTCCATCCTTCCTCCCCACCCTCTTCAGCATTAGGAATGCCATTGAAACATCTTCTCCATGCTGAACATTGCACAGGTCCTTAACGATCCAGCCCATGTGCCGGGCTGCCACAGGTGAGGAATAGGAGGCAATCTGCCTGAAACATTCCTAATGATGAAGAGGTGGGGAGGAGGGACAGAGAGGTTGTGCAAAGTTAGGGCACAGATACTCCCATTTGGCACGGGCTTCAAGCTTAAAAGTATTTTTTTTAGGAAAATAACTGCATCACCTGCCGAACGGACCGCAGGGCAGATCTTGAAATAAAAGCAGCTATCCAAAGGTCCAAGTGGTTGGGGGGCGGGGTCAGATTGTGGGTACAGAGTCGCTTTAAAGGGAACCAATCAGCACAATTAGGCTGATATGTTTCTCTAGAGCACTGTATAAAGCTCCTGTGCAGCTCACAGCCAGAAACAGGCCTCTCTGCCTGTCACTCATCTCCATCCAGCGTGCTGACAGGCAGCGAGAGGTGACTCTCCAAGGGCAGGGAGCCGTCCAGATGACTACCTCCCTGTCTCTGCCTGCCACGCGCCCGGGGATTAAAACTTAATTTTCTCTGGTGCAAAGATTCTGCTGCAGCTGTTACATGCTGTGGGCTGCACAGGAGCTTTTTTTTACAGTGCTCCAGGGAATCATATCAGCCAAATTGGGCTGATTAGTTCCCTTTAACGACTGTCTTAAAAAGGTAACATTAAAACCAGTAGGCAGTGGTGATGGGTGGGACTTACTGCAGCAGGCATTGTACTTAACAACACACATTTCAATGATATAGCAGGGACCATATTCTATGTGGGCCATTGGGCTTTGAGTGACACAGCTGCTTATTAGTTCCTGTCCGGCCCTGATTTCATACTGTGTAAGTAAATGTCATAACTCTTCAGTGGATCATAAATGACAAAGCTTTTTTATTGTAAAGGTGGATGCTTCTTGGGAATATTATTCAACAGCTATTAGAAATCACAGTTTTATTATACTTATGGGGTTTCAGACTTTGTTGTTATTTAGCTTTGAAAAAAAAACTGAATATCAGAGAATTGTGTCTTAACACAGCCCAATAAAAGAAAGAAATATCAAAGCCAGTTGCCATTCAGTAATCATGCTATGTCTAATCTACAAAGATATAAATACACAACATTACCTTCTGTTTCTCGAAGGGGGAAGAGCAAATGATATTTCACAAGAGACTACATAGAGAGCCTTCTGTTCCTAAATTAAATATGCATGTTCCTAGTGAAGCCATATTGTGACTGTATAATATTACAGATGTGCAAAAACTAAATGTCAAACTAGATTTTTCCCTAATACTCAGTTTTATAGATCAAATGCTATCTTAATCAATAATAAATTAAAAGTATCTAAGGACAGTGCAAAGTGCAGAATGGCAGGATAAAAAGGACAGAAGATGGCAGAATCTATAGATTTGATTTGATAGAAGTAGAAGTTATAAACTATGTTACGGATAACCCATTAAGTAGTTATCTGTAGTTAGTTGACTAATGCTGTGCCTGCCCTTGCCTCCATGTTGGCTTTTGCTGGGCCTTCACTGGCATCCATGTTGACTATTGGTGGGCCTTTACTGGCATCCATGTTGACTACTGGTGTGCCTGCCCTTACCCCCATGCTGGCTACTGCTGGGCATTAACTGGCATACATGTTGACTACAGGTGTACCTGCCATTACCTCAATGTTGGCTACTGCTGGGCCTTAACTGGCATCCATGTTGTCTACTGCTGGGCCTTAACTGGCATCCATGTTGACTATTGCTTGGCCTTTACTGGCTTCCATGTTGAATACTAGTGTGCCTGCCCTTGCCTCCATGTTGGCTACTGCTGGGCCTTAACTGGCATCCATGTTGACTACTGGCGTGTCTGCCCTTGCCTCCATGTGGGCTACTGCTGGGCCTTAACCGGCATCCATGTTGGCTACTGCTGGGCCTTTACTGGCATCCACGTTGACTACTGCTGTGCCTGCCCTTGCCTCCTTGTTGCTGGGCCTTAACTGGCATTCATGTTGACTACTGGTGTGCCTGCCGTTCCCTCCTTGTTGCTGGGCCTTAACTGTCATCCAAGTTGACTACTGGTGTGCTTGCCCTTGCCTCCTTGTTGCTGGGTCTTAACCGGCATCCATGTTGACTACTGGTGTGCCTGCCCTTGCCTCCTTGTTGCTGGGCCTTAACTGGCAGCCATATTAACTACTGCTGGGCCTTTACTGGCAAATTATGTTGAATACTGCTCAACATGAAGACATGTTATCTCCTCTCCTCCTCCTCTTCCTTTTCCTTAAATTCTCAGCCAACAGCCAAGTCTTCTTCGGCCATGCAGTGTCTGGCCTAATTATTGGGAGGCTCAATTGCTTCCTCACTCACTTCTAATGGTTCTCTGTGTCCTCACGGCCATGCTCTGACGTCACACAACGTCTGCGGAGGAGCAGGGCTGTATGCCGGAGACCCGCCGATCGCGCCCCCGCCAACTAGCCAGCAGTTTTTTGTTTTTTTTTGTCTAGCCGTGGCCAGGGCCTCACCACCCCCGGTTGAGAGGCATCAGGTGTACCCTTGATGGTGACTGACAGCTGGCCTAGCCAGTTAGCTGTCAGCACCTGGGTTCGTGTTTAATTAGCTGTGAGTTTGGTTGCGTGTGACAAGGGGCGGAACCTAGTGGCGGCTCTGCAACTCGGCAGCCTCACACATGTGCCATGCCTGGCCCACGTCTTCAACTTAGTGTTGCTGCGATTCCTTAAAACTTAGCCCAATGTGGCTGACCGCATCTGTGTGCATTTCCGCAAGTCAACCAGTCAAACTAACCCCAACTGCTACAGTCAAATTCAAAGTCAAAGTCAAATTCCAAACAACGGTGGGGGGAGAAGTGGGGAGTCACATGATGCAGGGAATGTTACCCCAACTGCTAGAGTCAAATTCATAGTCAAATTCAAATTACCTTCCTTGTCTTGTCCATTTCAAACCATATTATCTGTGGATGTAATCTTATCTTAGTGGTGTCCTCTGCCATCCTTTCACCAGTACCTTCTACCTTTTTTCGATGTTGTAGCTGTTTTGAAGGCAGGATTAACCAGGCCTTTCTCCAGTACCGTCTACCTTCCTTGGATGTTGTAGTCTTTTCGAAGGCAGGATTTACAAGGTCTTTTTAATAGACACTTGCCCTCTCTTAGAGACTCTTTAAAGGATTTAAAGTGTATTCATTCGTTCAAATCAAATTCCGGGGGCCTCTTAAGAAGACTGTATTGTTATTCTTTGTCCCTACCTCTAAAGATATGCCTCTCACGCACAACTGCATGTGGGTGTGAGGCTAAATCGAGCCATAATTGTATTGTCCATCTTGGTCTGGGTCTATGGTGTCAGGCTAAGTTTTTGGGTGGTCCATATGCTACCGGTGTTTGAATGGTTCCATGTGTTCTTACTGCCATGCTGTGTCAGGCTAAATTTTGGGTTGGTTCAAATGCTAACTCTGCTTTAATGAAACTCTGTGTCCTACCCGCCATGCTGTGTCAGGCCTAATTTTTGGGAGGCTCACTTGCTACCCCCCTTTTAATGGTTCTCTGTGTCCTCACTGCCATGCTCTGACCTCACACTAAGTCTGCGGAGGAGCGGGACTGGTTGGCGGGGGCCCGCCGATCACGCGCCCGCCAACCAGCCAGCTGTTTTATTTTATAATTTTTTTTACTTTTACTCTACTGTGTCAGGCCTAATTGTGTCAGGCCTAAAGGCCGGTAATGGCCACTTTATGTTTTTTTTTTTTAACCTTCAATTTAAATTTTAAAATCAAATCGACTTCAATTCAAGTGCTATTTTGCAGGGCTGTCTGGTCACCTATTGTATCTCCAAGATACACGCCACTGTTTAAAGGAACAGACAGTGATAATGGTGGATCCTTGTGTTTTCTATTTCGTACCAGACAATCTGTGGATGTCAACTTGCGGGTGTTCTCTGCCGTCCTTTCATTTTTTAGCGCGGGGCCTCTTAAGAAGACTGTATTGTTATTCTTCGTCCCTACCTCCAAAGAGATGCCTATCATGCAAAACTGCATGAGGGTGTGAGGCAAAATTTAGCTATAATCCTGCTATTTAAGTTTTAGGCGCAGCAGCATTGCCGTGGGTAAGCGCCAACAGGGGGTGCTCAAACTGATGAACAGCACCTTCTACCTTCCTTGGATGTTTTAGCCGTTTTGAAGGCAGGACTGACAAGGCCTTTCATCAGTAGCTTCTAACCTTCCTTGGATGTTGTCGTAGCCTTTTTGAAGGCAGGATTGACCAGGTCTTTTTAATACACAGGCTACCGCAGCTCTGTGTGCTCAATGCCATGCAGTGTCTGGCCTAATTTTGGGGAGGCTCACTTGCTTCCTCACTCACTTTTAATGGTTCTCTGTGTGCTCAATGCCATGCTAGGTCTGGTATAATTTTTGGAAGGCTGACTGGCTACTGCTTTTACCTGGTTCACTCAGTCCTCACCGCCATGCTGTGTCAGGCTGAATTTTTGGCTGCTTCATGATATGCCACCTCTGTTTTAATGGTTCCCTGTGTTCTCACTGCCATGCTTTGTCAGGCTGAGTTTTTGGGTGGTACATATGCCTACATCTGTTTTAACCAGAATTAGGCATAATGGTGCCATTAGGCAACCTCATAAGCATGCGTACATACTGCCCCTGCTGTTTCCTTTCCATTTCCGTTGTGTTTCCATCAATTCCTGAGGTTGACAGGTTTTCACATGACCTTCCCTCTACCAAACTTGAGACTCCTGCAAAAATGCTTGAGTCTCCCATTGACTTCAATGGGGTTCGTTACTTGAAACAATCACTCGAATATCGGGTGAAATTCGTCTCGAGTACTGTAACGAGCACCCGAGCATTTTAGTACTTGTATTGAAGCACCCGAGCATTGTAGTACTTTTTAATATTATCCCTCTGTATTACATCATCAAAAATCCAACTGGGTAAATATTTCGAGAAACATTGTAAGGCTGGGTTCACACTACATATATTTCAGATAGTATTGTGGTCCTTATATTGCAACCAAAACCAGGAGTGGATTAATAACACAGAAAGGCTCTGTCCACACAATGTTGAAATTGAGTGGATGGCCGCCATATAACAGTAACTGCCATTATTTCAATATAACAGCCGTTGTTTTAAAATAACAGCAAATATTTGCATTAAATGGCGGCCATCCACTCAATTTCAACATTGTATGAACAGATCCTTTCTGTGTTTTCAATCCACTACTGGTTTTGGTTGCAATATGAGGACCACAATACTGACTGAAATATATGTAGTGTGAACCCAGCCTTACAGTGTTTCTAGAAATATTTACCCAGTTGGATTTTTGATGATGTAATACAGAGGGATAATATTAAAAAGCACAACTAATCAAAAAATAAATATCCCCCTTCGTACTATAAATATTTAACAAGGTGTTACCGTTATGTCAAGTGGAGAAGTGCATGCGTGGAGTCCAGATTTATCAAGTAAATATGAAATAGTAAATATGAATTTGACTATGAATTTGACTGTAGCAGTTGGAGTAACATTCCCTGCATCATCATTAAAAGTGAGTGAGGAAGTAAGTGAGCCTCCCAAAAATTAGGCCAGACAAAGCATGGCATTGAGCACACAGAGCTCAATGAGCTCACAGAGCTCATCATTAAAAGTGAGTGAGAAAGCAAGTGGGCCTCTCACAAATTGGAGTGAGTCCAGGGGCTGGGATATTTAGTGGACACGAATCCGGGTGCTGACAGCTAACTGGCTAGGCCAGCTGTCAGTCACCATCAAGGTTACACCTGATGCCTCTCGACCGGGGTGGTGAGGCCCCGGCCATGGCTAGACAAAAAAAAAAAAAAAAACAGCTGGGTGGTTGGCGGGGGCGCGATCGTCAGGTCTCCGGCAACTAGTCCCGCTCCTCAGCAGACGTAGTGTGACGTCAGAGCATGGCAGTGAGGAGACAGGGAACCATTAGAAGTGAGTGAGGAAGCAATTGAGCCTGCCAATAATTAGGCCAGATTCTGCATGGCGGAAGAAGACATTGCAGTTGGCTGAGAATTGAAGGAAGAGGAGGAGGAAGAGGAGGATGAGGAGAGGAGATACCAAGAATCTTCATGTTGAGCTGCTTTCCCTGGGTGGACAGTTGAATTCAGGTGAAATCCAGGCTTTGTTCATTTTTATAAATGTCAGCCTGTCAGCACTGTCAGTTGACAGGCTTGTACACTTATCAGTGATGATGGCACAAGCTGCACTTAAGACCACGCTAGCGGCAGGGCAGGCTAGCACCTCCAAGGTGTAAAGCACCAGTTAAGGCCACGTATGCAGCTTTGAAACCCAGTAGTTGTAGGAAGCAGAGTGATCGGTAAGGACGTTGGTATGGTCAGCAAGGTACTCCCTCACCATCTTGCTGAAGGCTTCCCCCCTACTCTGTCTAGACTGGGGACGGTTGACATAGTCTTGCTGGGGTGCCATGGCCTCTTCAGGCCATACACGTTCAACAACTAAGGATTGAGCATGGGTACCCTCTTCAGTGGCGCCAGCAGTCTGCTCCTCTTCCTCCTCTTCATCCTCTACTCCGTGGTGAGAAACGGACATCAGGGTCAGGGCAGGGCTATCTAGCGGCGGCTGTTCTTCACCCATCTCCTGAGATGAAGGCAAAGTGTCAGACTTCAGGCTGAGCAGGGAGGATTTAAGCAGACACAGCAGCGGGATGGTGAGACTGATGATGGCGGCATCGCTGCTTATCATCTGTGTTGACTCCTTAAAGGGGCCCAGTACCTGACAGATAGCACACATCCATGTCCACTCCTCATTGTAGATTTGAGGTAGCTGACTGACCTGACTACCGCTTCGCACAGAGGTTGACATCTGGCATTCCACAATGGCTCTGCGTTGCTGGTAAACCCTGGCTACCATCTGGAAGGTGGAATTCCACCTCGTGGGCACGTCGCACCGCAGTCTGTGAGCCGGCAGTTTCAAGCACCTTTGCTTTGCCCTAAGGGTGGCAGCATCCGTGGTTGACTTGCAGAAATGCGCACAGATGCGCCGCACCTTGGTGAGCAAGTCAGCCAAATTGGGGTAGGTCTTAAGGAACCGCTGCACCACAAGGTTGAACACATGGACCAGGCATGGTACATGTGTGAGGCTGCCGAGTTGCAGAGCCGCCACTAGGTTCCGTCCGTTGTCACACACAACCATGCCTGGTTTGAGGCTCCGTGGCATGAGCCAAAAATCTGACTGCGCTGTGATGCTCTGCAACAGCTCCTGAGCCGTGTGCCTCTTGTCACCTAAGCTCAGCAGTTTCAACACCGCCTGTTGGTGCTAACCCATTGCACTGCTGATGATACGGAATGGAGGTTACGTGCTCGTGGAGGGAAATAGAGAGGAGGAGGAGGAAGAAGAGGAGAAAGAGGTGTACAACTCATGAGAGACCCCAACCAAGGTAGGCCCCGCAATCCTCGGTGTGGGCAGCACATGAGCGGAACCAGGGTCAGACTCTGTACCAGCCTCCACCAAGTTGACCCAATGTGCCGTCAAGGAGATATAGTGTGCCTGCCCGCCAGCACTTGTCCACGTGTCTGTGGTTAGGTGGACCTTGTTGCTGACCGCGTTGGTTGGATGATGTTATCCGACCCTTGCTGGTGTAGGGCTGGGACAGCACACTGTGAAAAGTAGTGGTGTCTGGTGACAGAGTACCGAGGGACAGCCACCGCCATGAGGCCCTGAAAGCCTCTGTCTCTAACAGCCAATAGGGCAGCATCTCCAAGCTCAGCAGTTTGCCTATGTGCACATTTAGGGCTTGTGCATGCGGGTGAGTGGCAGTGTATTTGCGCTTCCGTTTAAAGGTCTGCTGCAGGGACAGTTGATTGCTGCGCTTGGACACCTTGCTGGAGGGTGTGGATCATCATGGAGGTGAAGGGGTGCGTGTAGGGCAGGAGGCGCTTGTGCCTGGGGCCTGGGTGGGGGGACTGACAGAGCCAGCACGTGGCACAGGGGAAGAAGCAGGGGTCTTGCAGTCACTGAACGGCCTTGGTTCCACTAAGTAGGGTGCTTAGCTCTCATATGCCTGTGCATGCTAGTAGTGGTTAGGCTGGTAGTGGTGGCTCCCCTGCTGATCCTGGCGTGGCACACGTTGCACACTACAGTCCTTCGGTCATCCGCACTTTCTTTAAAAAACCTCCAGACTTGGGAACATCTAGGCCTAGCCATGGGAGTTTGACTCCGTGATACAGTTGCTGATCTACTCACTCTGGCCCTGCTTCTCCCTCTGCCCACCCCTCTTCCAACTGGTCCTGCGGGTGAACTTGCCTCCCCCTCAGAAGCACGGTCTTCACTAGGCTTATCCACCCAGCTCAGGTCAGTCACCTTGTCCTCATCCACCAGCTCTTCCTCCAATTCCTCACTCTTCTCCTCACTTTGAGTTACATCCATGACAACAACCTCACTGTCTGACAACCGGGTCTCATCGTCATCATTAGACACCTCTTCCAACCCTGCTTGCAAGTCCCCACTCTCATCACCCACTGACTGCGTGAGATTCATAGTTTTGGCATCGGGACAGATCGACTGCCCCGGTTACTCAGAAAAGAGTTCCTGGGAGGATGGTGGTGGTGGATCTGAATCCCTTCTTTCCCTGGAGGGGCCAGGCTATGGGGAAGGAGGCTGAGCTACTAGAGCAAGGTTTCCACACCCTTGGGTAGCGTGGGTGGACTGTGTGGAAGACTGGGTGGTGGATAAGTTACTGGACACATTATCCGCTATCCACGTGATCACCTGTTCACACTGCTGCGATTTCAATATCGGTCTACCATGAGACCCCCTGAGTTGGGAAAAAAAGCTAGGCAGTAGACGTCTGAGGTGTGCCACAGCAGGTGCTGCTGTATCACCCTGCCCTTAACCACGCCCTCTGCCAACTGCATCGCTTGGAACACCAGGCCCACACCCTCGTTCTCGTCCTCAACCCTTACCCCTGGGGTTCACTATTTTATGGACACTGAACAGTATGGAACTCAGATAGACCTTGCGTATGAAATACAGAAATCAGGAAAATACTCAGGGTACTAGTTTTGGGGGTCTGAGGGATACAATCCAGTAGTGGCTGCACCTATACACACTCTGTGAAACCACCTTTACTTTGTGCAAGCAGTTGTGAACTCAGATAGACCTTGCATATGAAATACAGAAATCAGGAAAAATACTTGGGGTCCCACTAGTTTTGTGGGTCTGTGATATACAATCCAGTAGTGGCTGCACCTATACACACTCTTTAATACCCCCTTACAATGAGCAGTGACGTTCTATGCAGGTATACTACAAATCCCAGCAATACAATGTAGTACCCACTAGTTTTGGGAGGCTGTGCAATACAATCTGGTAGTGGCTGGACCTATACACACTCTGTGATACCCCCTTACAATGAGCAGTGAAGTTCTATGCAGGTGTACTACAAATCCCAGCAATACAATGTAGTACAGCAGCACCACCAGCCCCAAAATAAAAAAAGAGTACACTGAGCACATCTTAGGGGTCTGTATGCAACACCTAATGTCCCCTTTCTGCCAGCAGCCGATCACCACAGTGTGCTGCTGAAATTGTGGTAGCAGCACTGCAAGTTCTAGCCAGCAGTCTGTAGTAACACTATTAAAAAAAACGATTTTTTTTTTGTATTGCTAGTATTCCCTGCCTACTGAAACGCTAAATCCTACACATAGCTCCCGATATTTGACTATTTGATCAAATATCAAATCCCATTATAGTCTATGGGAGAAAAATCCTTGGAAATCAAGATTCGACCACTAGGAGGTCACCAAGTGCCCAATGAAACCTCAGGAAATTATGCCAACACCTCTGGAATGCATATGGGACATCAGGGGAAGCATGCCTGGGTACATGAACGTAAAGTAGAAGTGTACCTTTTGGTCTAGGGGTACTTGCCTACGTATTAGGTAGTGCGTAATATTAGCATATGTTTGTTTCTTGTTTATTCAGTACACTTGTGAAATACAATTTTTTGCAGAGTTATATATTGCCCAGCCAGTGACATGAATTGCACACATGAATATATTGCATATATACAGTATATCCACTTTTCAGTATTACGCCACTATCACAGACTATCAACTATAGACTCCAAACAAAATATAACCGCTTTTTATAATGGAAAAAATACTCGGACAACTTATTTCCTCTACATTAGCGTGGACAGAAACCCAAATATTGAGCAAAAGAAAATTTATCATGCAGCTATTTAAATCACAAAAAGCAAAGTTACTTTATACAGTCTCTCTGCCCATGCTGTTTAGCCAAACAACAGTCCTTTTATTTTTTGAGCCAATGGAAAAGCCTTGAATATGTTGGAGCAGTCGTCCCACCCGTCGCTTTGACTGCTCCAGTAAAGGCGGACCCAGATCCGCTGTGGAAACAGCTGATGCATTTAATAAAAGTGACAATAACCTACAGTTACTGTCTAAAGCTACCAGTTCACTTCACAAAGGCCAGGCACCTCGGTAACAAAGCGAACAGGACAGGGACACGGAAATGCTGCTGGGGTTTCAAGCCGCGGTCATTGTATTTCGCAAGTGTACTGAATAGACAAAAAACAAACATGTGCAATACATAAAAAATAACTTAAGTGCAATATATAAAAGTGGGACTTGTGAGCAGAGTTGGAAGTGGTGAAAAAACGCACTGTGGGTGTGAATGAGATCTAAACATGGGACAGTGTTAACACACGCAAATGCATAAGTTCCAAAAAAAAAAAAAGAATGCTGAGTGTGAACTGTGCATTATACTGTATACTAACAGTATACAGCCGTATACCGGATATACAATTGTTTTTACAACAAAAGAAATAAAGGGCTGGTCAATGCCTTCACTGGATGCACACTGCGCAAATCTGTAGTAGCAAGATAACAGCTATTATCCCACACACACTGTATACAGCCGTATACCAGATATAGAATTGTTTTTACAATAGCAATAAAGGACTAGTCAACATCTTCCCTGGACACACACTGCGCAAATCAGTAGAAGCGAGATAACAGCTATATTATCCCACACACTGTATACAGCCGTACACTGGATATAGAATTATCCCACAAACTGTATACAGCCATATTCCGGATATAGATTTGTTTCTACAATAGAAATAAAGGGCTGGTCAACGCCTTCCCTGGGTTCAGACTGCGCAAATCTCTAGAGTCAAGATAACAGCTATATTATCCCACACACTGTATACAGCCATATACTGGATACAGAATTGTTTTTACAACAATAGAAATAAAGGGCTGGTCAACGCCTTCTCTAGACGCAGACTGCGCAAATTTGTGGTAGCAATATAAAAAGTATTATCCCACAAATACAGTATAGGGGAGATTTATCAAAGGGTGTAAACTACCCCCAGCAACCAATCACAGCTCAGCTTTCAGCTCTGGTAAAATGAAACCAGTCTAAATTTTACACCCTTTGATAAATCTCCCCTATTGTGTATACACACTGCCTGTCTCACAACAGCTTATACAGTGTATACACACTGCCTGTCTCACAACTGCTTCTACAGTGTGTGTATACACTGCCTGTCTCACGACAGCTTATACAGTGTATACACACTGCATGTCTCACAACTACTTCTACAGTGTTTGCAGTGTCGGACTGGCGTATCTGGGGCCCACCAGAGGAAATAATCCTAGGGGCCCACCAATGAAGAAACAGTGAGAAAAGACATGTCAATCAGTGTTTCTGCATGTTATAAAGCTGGGAGCCCACCAGAGGATCCTTTGGTCTTCTGGTGGGCAAGTCCGACACTGAGTGTGTGTATACACTCCCTGTCTCACAACAGCTTATACAGTGTACACACACTGCCTGCCTCACAACTGCTTATAGAGAGTAGACACACTGCCTGTCTCACAACTGCTTATACAGTGTGTGTATACACTGCCTGTCTCACAACTGCTTATACAGTGTGTATACACACTGCCTGTCTCACAACTGCTTATACAGTGTGTGTATACACTGCCTGTCTCACAACAGCTTATACAGTGTGTATACACACTGCCTGTCTCACAACTACTTATACAGTGTGTGTATACACTGCCTGTCTCACAACAGCTTATACAGTGTCTATACACTGCCTGTCTCACAACAGCTTATACAGTGTGTGTATACACTGCCTGTCTCACAACAGCTTATACAGTGTAGACACACTGCCTGTGTCACAACAGCTTGTAAATGTCTGTTTTTATATAGTTTCAGCCCTAACAAGAGCTTTTGATGGTCCCTTCCTACCTAACTTCACCTAAAACCTTCCTCTCCCTGCTTTACAGACTGTCCCTCTCTAGTTCCAACCAGCAAGTGACACGAATCTTAAATGACTAGTCTTTTATTCAGGTGGTCACATGGTTTAGCCAGCCAATCACAGTTAGAGTTTTTTTTTAAAGTCCTGCCTACTCCTAGTGCCTGTCCCTACCCCCTGCATATTTATTGGCTGGAAAAATGCGCCAGGGGATGTGGGAGGGTGACTCGAATTTTTACTGCATTTTAGCAAGAATATTTGACTGTGGTCGAATACCTCAAATAGCGTACTATTAGATCGAATAGCTGTTCGATCGAATAGTATTCGCTCATTTCTAGTCATCAACTCATCTTTTGTCCATGTTTCACATCACCTCTTTGAAATGAACTCAATACATTCTCTTTTTGTTTCTCAAAGTGTAAAAATGAAAACTCTTTCTACCTTTTATGTATACATCAGCCAATAAACATTTGTGATGTAGAACAGCATATACCCATGCATGATTATCTAGTCTTTCAAAAATCCTCAAATAAATTGTTTTATTTTATGTAACAGGCTTGCAAATAACAGGATTGAAAATGTAAAATCTGCTAGTTGGAATGAAATATATATGCACTTTGCCTGACACTTAATTAAAGCAAAATTCGCTTTTCATTTAAAAATCATCAAAATGAATCCAGAACACAAAGACAGGAAGAAGATTCTTAGTGAAAACACAAAATGAGTGTTGAACAAATCAAAATGACAGTATATAGGAAAGTGAAAACGTCTTTTTAAAAATTTTCTTTAATGATTTCATCAAACAGTTTTGTAAATATGTGATGATATATGAAACGAAAATATGGTGGGAATTTTATGATAAGAAAATTAAAAATAATACTGTTATGCATCATGATTACAATTACAAGGAATATTTTTCTCCTAACTGTTATTGGAAATATTTAAAAGATGAGTTATGTCCTATTTAACTACACTATACACAACAGTAGAATAGTAGGAAAATTTAGAGAATACAGTAGTAGGCTATGTTCACACAACGTAATTTTGCAGTAAAGAACAAACGCTGATTGCAATAGAATGGCCAATGGATTTGCGGGCACACCCCACAGTGCCCGCAAATCAATAGTAAAAAAAGGACGTTCCTAGAGCCAATACAGGGGTATGAGATGCAGGAACATCCTAAATGCAGCCCAGAGGCCATCTGTTTAACAGCCTTCGTTGCTAAGCAATGGATGCTGTTAAACATGGTGTGAACATAGCCATAATCAAGAAAGTAGAAAAAATGAAGGGAGAAAAAAGTTCACATTGAAAAAAGGAGATCAATAGAGGTGCTGATAATTATAAACAAGCAGTCCTATGAAGTCAATGTAGCCTCCAACTTAACCACGCTTTGGTCTTTGTAGGTTAAGATTCCATTGATTTTCATTTAAAAAAAATATTAACTTTACTTCATTCAGACATATATGAAATATGACATAATATGAAATGTGTCATATCGCATCAAAACAGAAGCAGAATACATTTATATAACATCATTTTCTCTAGACTCAACAGATTCTTTTACCCTGGACCTGAAGTCTCTCACACCAGCTATACAGAATTATGTGTTGTAAATATCAGACAATAATTAAAGTGTATTCACATGCATGTAGGGCTTGTACAGCAATTCTAATTGAGCCCCTAACAATCATACAGCAAAAAAATCAACACTGTTTTGAAGTTAATATCTATAGTGTCCTGGTTGTAATGAGTTTCATCTGTGCTTGCTGTAAAGCCAGGTGGAGTTTTTGCATAGAACTGACATACAGGCTACTATAGACTTCTATGTGGAAGTGCAAAGAATACCGCAGGTTCTCTATGAGATCTAAAGAAATTGAACAGAAAATTTGAATAGAAAAAACAATGTGTGCATGGGTTGCCTTCTAAAAACAGCTGAGGTTGACATCTGTTTGATATAAGTACTTTGATACCTTAATCGAGAAATTTACAGAACCAATATCAAGGGTCTACAAATAATATATCAGTTTTTTTTTTTTAACTTCTAAACTGGTATTAACCCCTTGCCACAAAATGACGTTGGGAAACGTAATGTAAAACAGGTAGTTCCTGCAACATGACGTTTCAGGAACATCATGCAGTCCCGGCCTCCCCCCGCTGTCCCTAACAACAATCAGGCAGAGTGAGGAGGCTGTGTCACACAGCCTCCTCCCACTGCCACTGCCCGGAGGGGAGCCACGCTCCCCGGCAGTTAACCCCATAGGCGCCACAGTTTATGGGACCACAGCGTTCATGGGGAATCCAGAGGGAGATCTGCTCCCTCTGACCCCCCAGACTCCCGGCGAATGCTTGCGCGGCTCCAGGGAGGTTACCATAGCAATCCAGACGCTGCTTAGTGCGTCTGGGCTGCTATGGATTTCAACGATCAGGCCCCTGCACTGAGGCAGGGGTCTGATTGTATGAATGAGCTGTCAGCGTTCTGAAAGCCCATTTATTCTATAATACATTACAGCACAGATCATGTGCTGTAATGTAATATAGATGTACCTGAAAAAGTTAAAACAAAATAAATACATACATACATACATACATACATAAATGCACTAATAAATAAAATAAATAAATATCCACATTCCCCCCACCCCCTTCAAAATTGATCCCCTATGAATAAGATACACATATTTGGTATCGCCACGTCCATAATGTCTCCATCTATTAACCTGTTACATTACTTGTCCCGCCCAATTAACGACGCAAAAAAATAAATAAAAAAAATAATCAAAATTACATTTTTTTGTTAATCCCACCCCCTAAAAAATATAGAAAAAAGCTATCAAAACATCACATGTACCCAAAAGGTGTACCACTAAAAACGCCAGCTTATGCAGCAAGAAAAAATTCCTCACATAACTCCATTGGCAAAAAAAAAATACAAATATTACTGCTCTTACAATATGCAAGACACAGTTTTTATAGTATAAATGCCATGAACTATAAAAAAAAGTTATAGAAAATGGATATCGCTGTAATCGTACCAACCTTACGAATAATGATAACATGTCATATGTAACGTATAGTAAGCGGCATACAAAAAAAACAGCTGCTAAATTGTGTTTTTATTCATACCACCTCATAAAAAAATGTAATAAAAAATTATCAGGGTCCCCCGAATGGTACCGATGGAAATGTCAACTTGTCTTAAACAAATATTTTGGCACCACAAGGCCTCTGTGACATGGTAAAATGGCTAAAAAAATAAAATAAAGAAAAACTATTTTAAAAAGGCCCCAAAGTTCACCAGGCATCTGCCATGTCTGAGGCCTGTGGTTAAGTCAGGTGACAAACTAGGGCCACATATGGGGGATTTCTAGAAACATTGGAATAAGGGGAAAAATAGTAAATGGTATTTCTCAGTTAGTATTTGCTGTGTTTGAGGAAAAAAATTATTAAAATAGAATTTCTGCCCAAAAAAAATTACATTTTTTAATTCCCCCTCCAACTTGCTTACATTTCTGCGAAACACCTAAATGGTTGAAAAATCACTGGTTCCCTGGTGTCTAGTGGGGTGGATCGCTCCTCTGGGACAACACACAACCGGCTTGGGCCGGGGTCTGCGCCGTAATGGCGCTAATCCCGGCTCGGCACTCGATTGCTTCCGACTGCAGCAGCCGGAAGCAATCCAGTGCCTATCTCATTGATCTATGCTGTATTACTATACAGCATAGATCTCAATGAGAGATCAGTGTGCATATACTAGAAGTGACCCAGGGGGGCTTCTAGTATATGTGTAAAAGAAAAAAAAAAGTGTCATTAATAATAATAAAAACCCTCCCCTAATAAAAGTGTAAATCATCCCCCTTTTCCCATGTTATAAATAAAAATAAATAAATAAACATGATTGCTATCGCCGCGTGCGTAATCGCCCGCACTATTAGTTAATCACATTCCTGATCTCGCATGGTAAATGGTGCAAGCGCAAAAAGTCACAAAGTGCAAAATTGCGCATTTTTGGTTGCATTAAATCCAGAAAAATTGTAATAAAAAGCAATCAAAAAGTCACATATGCGCATTCAAGGTACCAATAGAAAGTAAACATCATGGTGCAAAAAATGACATCTCACACAGCCCCATAGAACAAAAGATAAAAGTGTTATAAGCATGGGAATAGAGCTTTTTAGAGATTTTAAGGAACATATATTTGTTAACATTGGTTTGAATTTTTTACAAGCTATCATAAAATATAAAAGCTATGCATGCTACATATTGTTGTAATTGTAACGATTTGATGAACGTATATAACAAGTCAGGGAGAACGGCGTAAAAAAATACCCTCGAAATAAAAGAAATGCGTTTTTTTTTTTTTTTTTTTTCAATTTCACCACACATTGAATTTTTTTCTGCTTTTGCAGTGTACTTTATTAAAAAATTGCAAGTGCTATGGCTTTTTAAGCACAAGGAGGAAAAAAGTAAAACTGAAAAATTTAAATTGGTACCGTCCTCTAAGGGTTAAAGAAATGTAAATTTTTCTATTTTTTGCACAAATATGGTTTTTTTTACAAAAAACTACTGAGTGTATCAACCAAAGAGTAATATGTCACGAAAAAAACAATCTCAGAATAACCACAATAATTAAAAGCACCGCAGAGTTATCACTACATAAAGAGAGACAGGTCAGATTTGAAAACTAGCCCTGGGCATTGAGGCCAAAACAGGCTGAAGAGGTAAGGGGTTAAAGGGGTTACCCAGCCAGTGCGAACTCAATGGATAGCCTGGTTGTTGAGTCTACATACTACTACATTGCCCAACACTGCAACATGGTCAACGTCACTCTCTTCTCCCACTTTCTTTACATACTGTAGTATTAAACTACTGTGAAAACCATTTACCCTTTTTTCACACTTCAAGGCCATATTGTACCACAACTGTGCACACAGATGTAGCCTGTGTTACCACAATTCCTGACACAATAATTGTATCAGAGAGCTCAATAAAATCAATCAGAATGTTCAGTCGGGATCATGTTAATACAGGCTACAGCTGTACTTATTTTATCTCACAACATTTAGTACTACTGTATCTCAACTTTCTATGAGCTGTGTCTTACACACTGTACATATTAAACTTGTTATAGAGTCATAAAGAGTTAGAGTTACATTTGTAAGTTTGTTTATTGTTAAAGGACAACTCTCACGGGACCTGGAAAAAAAAAAACACACACACACACAAACCATACTCACCATCATTCCAGTGACGAGAAAAGGCTGCCAGTGCGCTTGCCAATCAGGGCTGAGCAAGCTGGAAGCCATGTAATGCGCTCCAGCCAATGAAACGGCTGCTGGTGCGCAAGTGCACCAACAGTCTTTTCTCTCCCATTCACTTTACGTGAAGACGCCGAGGAGGAAGAAGACCTGGCCCGCCCCCCCCGGCTCTGATGTAGTCGTCACAAGATTGCGTCCGGGAGAAGAGGACGGTGACGACCGTTATTGGTAATGTATACTTTATTTAATTTCCGGGGGGTGTTGGGACCGGTTATTTAAACACATTACAAAGTTATATAACTGTAATGTGTGTTGAATAAGCTAAAAAAAAAATTCGTAGTTGTCCTTTAATACTTCCTTTATTAAGCCTCATCTATGCATCAGTTTTTCTTCCGGGACATAAGAAATGTGGATTGGTGTTGTCCTAGAGCAGAGGTCCTCAACTGGCGGACCCTGGTCTGAATGCGGACCGTGGAGGCCAGCTGTCTGGTCCCTTGCTGCAGCTTAGTATACCTGTATAATGAGCGCCTATAGTTACCGTACAGCAGCACTGACAGAGAGGGAGCCATTGGCTCCCTCACCATCAGTAGCTCTTGTGGCCGCTTTTGTGGTCACAAGAGGCCGCTCTGTCTTTGGTGCCGGTGCTCGAGTGACGTCACTGGAGCGCCAGGACAAAGGGAGAGTGGTCTCTTGTGACCGCTGCAGTGCGGCCACAAGATGGGAAAAGAAGAGGAGACCCTCAGACCCTGGTGAGTACAAGTGTTTGTTTTAATGTTATATGCTATATGGGAGAGGGAACACAGTGGGGCTATATACTACTAGGGAGCACAAAGCGGGGGTCTATATACTACTGGGGGAGTGCACAGGTGGTATGTGGGAGGGGGGCACAAAGGGGGTCTATATACTACTGGGGGAGCACACATAGGGGCTATATACTACTGGGGAGTGCACAGGGGGGCTATATACTACTAGGGAGTGCACAGGGGGGGCTATATACTACTGAGGGAGCACACAGGGGTCTATATACTACTGGGGGAGCGCACAGCAGGCTATATACTTCGGGGGGAGCGCACAGGGGTTTAAATACTACCGGGGGAGCACACAGGGGGACTCTATACTACTGGGGGAGCGCACGGGGCTAAATACTACTTGGGGAGTGCACAGTGGGGCTATATACTACTGGGGGAGTGCAAAGAGGGACTAGTTAACAAAACAACACATTTACTACTGATGTTCAGCTTGGGCCTTTACCTGACAATAGACCCTGGTAAGTGGTAAGTACCCCTGACCATTTTTAAAGTGATCAGTGATGCATCTGTTTTAATGTATTTGCAAAAACTGATGAGAGTAATAAATAAACAATAGGAGAAGCCTGCCTTGAGGTTACCAGGCAATTTTTCAGTAAAAACGGACAGCATATAGATGTTGCATCTGTATGTTGTCCATTTAAAAACGCACTGTATAAGAGCAGGTCCTACTTTTTTTGTAGAACAGATAGGTGGCCAATAATGGATCCTTTTAGAAAATAATGAATGACCACACTGAAATCAATGGGACCCTTTGATGTGTAGCTGAGACTTTAGGCTACATTTACACATCCATAAAACTAAATGAAAGGAATGAATATGGATCTTTTTTAATGCTTTATGTATTATTTTTAAACATCTTGTACAGTGCACTTTGTTATGTTTATATACAGTTGTGCTCAAAAGTTTACATACCTCAACAGAATTTTAGCTTTCTTGTCCTTTTTTCAGAGAATTTAAATGGTAACACAAACTTTTTTCTTCCATTTATGGTTAGTGGTTGGATGAAGCCATTTATTGTCAAACTAATACTGTGGGAACATAGACTTATGGCGCATTTGCATATAGAGGAATGTTGGGATTAACAAAAGTTATTCTATCTTCTTTCAGTAATTGAAGAAGGTTATTGTATCAATAAAAAATAAATGAATAAATAAATAAAAAGGTTATTGAAAAAACCATGTTAAAAAAAATCTAAAAATATTAAAAGCAACCATATTCTCTGATTTGAACCATGCACACATCTAAAACTGCTACCACATCATGGAAATTATATTACCCATATACTGTATATTATATGTCAACATGTACTTAAGCCTAGAGCCTACTTTCTCTGTCCTATTACCTAAAACAAATATTTCTGTACACAGGTGCGTTGTACTTGTTTACAGATTCCACATGCCAGCCAATCATGCTAATTATGAATGACAATGTTCAATTGTTAATGCTCAGTGGTTAATATTGATGTAGTTAGGTAAAGTACACATACTGTATTTCTCATGGCTATTCCCAAGAGAGTGAATGAATTATTTTACATTTAACATTTCTTTGATTAAACACATTTGATAAAATATAAATAGGAAAACATTTGCAAATATTGACATTTTCCCTGTCTTTGATTTTATAAAAATTAAATGATTCCAGTTTGTTTTGATACTACATGAAAGCCCAATTTAAGCTACAAAAAAGGCTGTTTGCTTAAGGCCTTAAAGGGGGAGAAAAAAGTAAGCAAAAATGCCACTTCTTTAGAAAGAACTCATAACTGCTGGAATTGGGGTTAATTCCAATCCACTATAACCTTTAGCATCGATGGTCAATACAACACAGCATCTCCAGAATTTGACAGAGTAATTGGGCTGTCTCTGTCTGGCACCATGGTTACCATGGCAACCAGTGGGCTAAAAAAATGCCCTCAGGGCTCCATTAGTGTTTGCCTATTTGGCTGCACCAGGGGACAAACAGAGAGTTATAACATATTGAAGTTTTAGGTACATTTTTATCCCTACTGCATATCGCTCAATGTTGGGTGGGGGGCTGATTTGCCAAATAAATGAACTAATTAAAAGAAAAACAGACATAAAGAAGTCAATAAATTGTATTTACACCAAAATAGTACAAATTGCAAAATGAATATTAACCCCTTATTGACAAAGGGCGTATATTTCCCTGGCTCGGCACTCGTTTACTTCCGGCTGCAGCAGCTGGAAGTAAACGA
The DNA here is from genome assembly GCF_027789765.1 of Dendropsophus ebraccatus. NCBI lineage: Eukaryota > Metazoa > Chordata > Amphibia > Anura > Hylidae > Dendropsophus > Dendropsophus ebraccatus. The sequence goes on from NC_091458.1 coordinate 73,629,694, forward strand.
GTGCCTATCTCATGGATCTCTGCAGCATATCTATGCTGCAGAGATCTCTATGAGAGATCAAAGCACTTATACTAGAAGTCCCCCAGGGAGGCTTCTAGTATAAGTGTAAAAGTAAAAAAAAAAGTGTTGTTGAAATAAAAAGCCCCCTCCCCTAATAAAAGTCTGAATCACCCCCCTTTTCCCAGGTTATAAATAAAAGTAAATAAATAAATAAATAAACAAACATGTTTGCTATCGCCGCGTGCGTAATCGCCCGAACTATTAATTAATCACATTCCTGATCTCGTATATGCGCAATCAAGGTACCGATAAAAAGTAAACATCATGGCGCAAAAAATGACACCTCACACAGCCCCATAGACCAAAGGATAAAAGCAATATAAGCCTGGGAATGGAGCGGTTTTAAGTGACATATCTGTTGACAATGGTTTGAATTTTTTACAGGCCATCAGATACAATATGTTATACATGTTACATATCGTTGTAATCGTAACGAATTTAGGAACATATATAACAAGTCAGTTTTACCCCAGGGCGAATGGCGTAAAAACACATTTCCCCAAAATAAACAAAATGCGTTTTGTTTTTTTTTTCAATTTCATCACACATTTATTTTTTTTCTGGTTTGCAGTATACTTTATGCAAAAATTCAGCCTGTCATTGCACAGTACAATTAATGATGCAAAAAATAAGGGCTCATGTGGGTTTCTAGGTGAAAAAATGCAAGTGCTATGGCCTTTTAAGCACAAGGAGGAAAAAACGAAAACGCAAAAATCGAAATTGGCTCTGTCTTTAAGGGTTTAAAGGGGTTATCCAACGCTACAAAAACATGGCCACTTTCCTCCTACTGTTGTCTCCAGTTTGGGTGGGGTTTTGAAACTCAGTTTCATTGAAGTAAATGGAGCTTAACCCCTTAACGACATCGGGCGTAAATTTACGCCCTGATGCCGGTAAGGGAGTTCAGAGCGGGGCCGCGCGGCGGCCCCGCTCTGAACCGCGCCGGTCCCGGGTGCCGCGTGTAGCCCGGGACCGTAGGTATTAGCGGGCACGGTCCGATCGCCGTGCCCGCTAATACAGTAATCAGATGCAGCTGTCAAACATGACAGCTGCATCCGATTACCGGACGCAGCGTCATCCCTGGTGTCTAGTGGGGAGATCGCTCCTCCGGGATGTTATCCCGGAGGAGCGATCTCCGTAAATGAAGCCGGCCGGGGACCGCTCCAAGATGGCGCCGTCCCCGGCTCGGCACTCGTTTATTTCCGGCTGCAGCAGCCGAAAGCAAACGAGTGCCTATCTCATGGATCTCTGCAGCATATCTATGCTGCAGAGATCTCAATGAGAGATCAAAGCACTTATACTAGAAGTCCCCCAGGGGGGCTTCTAGTATAAGTGTTAAAGTTAAAAAAAAAATGTCATTATTAGTAAAAAGCCCCCTCCCCTAATAAAAGTCTGAATCACCCCCCTTTTCCCAGGTTATAAATAAAAGTAAATAAATAAATAAACATGTTTGCTATCGCCGCGTGCGTAATCGCCCGAACTATTAATTAATCACATTCCTGATCTCGCACGGTAAATGGCGTCAGCGCAAAAAAAATCCCAAAGTGCAAAATTGCGCATTTTTGGTCGCATCAAATCCAGAAAAATTGTAATAAAAAGCGATCAAAAAGTCGTATATGCGCAATCAAGGTACCGATAGAAAGAACACATCATGGCGCAAAAAACACCTGACACAGCCCCATAGACCAAAGGATAAAAGCGCTATAAGCCTGGGAATGGAGCGGTTTTAAGTGTCGTATATTTGTTGACAATGGTTTAAATTTTTTACAGGCCATCAGATACAATATAAGTTATACATCTTACATATCGTTGTAATCGTAACGAATTGAGGAACATATATAACAAGTCAGTTTTACCCCAGGGCGAATGGCGTAAAAACACATTTCCCCCAAATAAACAAAATGCGTTTTTTTTTTTCAATTTCACCACACTTTGAATTTTTTTCTGGTTTCGCAGTGTACTTTATGCAAAAATTCAGCCTGTCATTGCAAAGTACAATTAGTGACGCAAAAAATAAGGGCTCATGTGGGTCTCTAGGTGGAAAAATGCAACTGCTATGGCCTTTTATGCACAAGGAGGAAAAACCGAAAACGCAAAAATCGAAATTTGCTCTGTCCTTAAAGGGTTAATTGCAAACCGTACCTGAACTGGAGACAACAGAAGGGGGAAAAGTGGCCATGTTTTTGTAGCGCTGGATAACCCCTTTAAGGCAACAAAGAAGTAGTATTTTTCTTCTAAATCAACTGTTTTCAGAAAGTTATGTAGATTTGTAATTTACTTCTATTTAAAAATCTTGGTCTGAGATAGAGCTCTCTGCTGACATCTGTGTCCGTGACAGAAACTGTCCTGGGCAGTAGCAAATCCCCATAAAAAACCTCTCCAGCTTTGGACAGTTCCTCTCTCGGACAGGGATGTCAGCAGAGAGCACTGAAAAGAAAACAACATTCCTGCAGGAAATACAGAAGCTGATAAGTCCGAGTAGCCTTAAGATTTTTAGATGTTTATAACTTTCTGAACCCAGTTGATTTGAAAGAAAAAGATTTTCAATGGATAACCCCTTTGAGGGAAATAAGGCATTGCAGGGCTCTGTCTTAAATAGTCTTTAATACATAAATATTTCCAGTACTCGCCTATTTAAATTTCTCTTAGCATTATATTTAATATCACAACACACTACAGTTTAAGGTTGTTTTTCGCTCACAGATACTTTCCAGCTGAAAGCACATCTAAGACACCAATTAAAGCAAGGAAATCTTTAGAGATAGGATTATAGGCATCTTGTCACAACACCTTGATCTAACATGAATTTATGGCTAATATGTGGAAATACAATGTCCTCACTGCAATATACAAATGTATGAGACAGATGTTTAAATGTATTTTACAAAATAAATTCCCACAATAGCACAATAACTCCATGACTACTCATCTTTTAAAGATTGCATGTGTTGCAGTATGCACAAGCTGTTCATACTATTTCAATTGCTGTAATCATTTAGATTTTTTTTTCCTTTAACCCCTTCAAGACTAAGCCTTTTTGGGCTTTAACCCCTTAAGGACCGGGCCTAAAATGGCCTTAAGGACCGAGGAAAATTTTATGAATATGACCTGTGTCACTTTAGTCATTAATAACTTCGGAATGCTTTTACTTATCTGGCTGATCCTGAGACTGTTTTCTCATGACATATTGTACTTTACATTTCTGGTAAAATGGAGTCGATACTTATAACAAATCTTTATGAAAAAAATCCAAAATAACTTGAAAAATTGCATTTTTCCACCTTTGAAACTTTTCTGCTTATACAGAAAATGGTTATGCCACTTAAATTATATATTAAATAGCATAGGCAACATGTCTACTTTATGTTGGCAGCATGTATTAAACTATCTTTCATTTTTTTTAGACAATAGGAAGCTTAAAACATTAGCAGCAAATTTCCAAATTTTCAGTAAAATTTCTAAATCAGATTTTTTTAGGGACCTGTTCAGGTTTAAAGTGTATTTGAGGGGACTGTGTGTTAGAAAGCCCCACAAAGCACCCCATTTCAGAAACTGCATCCCCTAAACTCTGCAAAAGCACATCCAGAAAGTTTTTAACCCTTTAGGGAAGGCACAGAAATAAAAGCTAAGTGTGTAAGAAATTTGAAAATTTTAATTTTCTGTGTAGAGATTTTATTGTAATCCAATATTTTTCAAAATTATAAACTTATTACCAGAGTAATGCACCCTAATATTGATTGCCCCATTTCTGCAGTTTATAGAAATACCCAATATGTGGCCCTATTACGCTATTTGACGCAACCACAAACCTCAGATGTAAAGGAGCGCCTAGTGAATTTCAACGCCTGTTTTATTTGGTCATTTTTGAACGTACCACTTCAGGTTGGCAGAGGCTCTGAGGTGCCAAAACATAAAAAACACCCCTAAAGGGATACCATTTAGAAAACTACACCCCTTGAGGAATGTAACAAGGGGTGCGGTGAGCATTTGGACCCCACAGGTGCTTCACAGATTTTCGGAACAATGTGGCGTGAAAAAAGAAAAATTTATTTTTTACACTAAAACGTTGTTCTAGCCTTCAATTTTTCATTTTCTTAAATGGATTAAAGGAAAAAAAACACAAAACGTGTAGCGCAGTTTCTTCCGAGTACGGAAATACCCCACATGTGGACATAAAGTGCTAAGCGTGTGCAGGACGAGCCTCCAAAGGGAAGGAGCGCCATTTGGCTTTTGGAAGCTGGATTTTACTGGAATGGATTTCAAGGGCCATGTCGCATTTACAGAGCCCTCGTGCTGCCAAGACACTGGAAAACCCCCACAAGTGACCCCATTCTGGAAACTACACCCCTCAAGAAATCTAAGGGGTGCAGTGAGCATATGGACCCCACTGGTGATGGGCACAAATGTGGAACAATGTAAAGGGAAAGTGAAAATTTTCAATTTTTCACTTTCACGGCACAAATGTGCCCATCATCCAGGGGTCCATATCCTCACTGCACCCCTTGTTAGATTCCTTGAGGGATGTAGTTTCCAGAATGGGGCCACTTGTGGGGGGTTTCCAGTGTTTTGGCAGCACGAGGGCTCTGTAAATGCGACATGGTGTTCATCATCCATTCTAGCCAAATCCAGCCTCCAAAATCCAAATGGCGCTCCTTCCCTTCGGAGGCTTGCTCTGCACCCACCTGGCACTTTATGTCCACACATGGGGTATTTACGGACTCAGGGGAAATTGCTCTACACATTTTGTGTGTTTATTTCTCTTTTAACCCCTGGTGAAAATGATAAATTCAAAGCTAAACCAATGTTATAGTGTAAAAAAATTTAATATTTTATTTTCACGCCACATTGTTCCACATTTGTGCCCGTCACCAGTGGGGTCCATATGCTCACTACACCCCTTGTTACATTCCCTGAGGGGTGTAGTTTCCATAATGGGGTCACTTGTGGGGGGTTTTAACTGACTTGGCAACACAGAGGCCTTTTAAATGCATTATGGCCCTCGAAATCTATTCCAGCCAAATCCAGACTCCAAAAACCCAATGGTGCTCCTTCCCTTTGGAGGCTTACCCTGCACCCGCGTGGCGCTTTACGCTACACTACGCTTGTATGTCCACATGTGGGGTATTTCCGTACTCAGGGGAAATTGTTCTGCACATTTTGTGTTTTTTTATCTTTTAAACCCTTGTGAAAATGAAAAAATCAACACAAGAGCAATGATTTAGTGTAAAAATTAAAACATTTTTACACTTAATGTTGGTCTATCCTTGATTTTTTCCATTTCCAAAAGGGGTTGAAAAGAAAATTAATGCAAAACGGGTAGAGTAATTTCCAATGAGTACGAAAATACCCCACATGTGGGCATAATTTGCCATATGCGCACAGGGCAAGCGACCAAAGGGACAGAGCGCCGTTTAGAGGCTGGAATGGAGGATGGAGGCCATGTCGCAATTACAAAGCTCCTGTGTTGCCAGGACCCCCACCAATGACCCCATTCTGGAAACTACACCCCATAAGGAATCTATAAGGAATCTGCCCCCCTTGTTAGATTCCTTATGGGGTGTAGTTTCCAGAATGGGGTCACTTGTGGGGGGTTTCTACTGCCCTGGCCGCACAGAGGCTTTGTAATTGCATCATGGTAAGCCTCTAATGGGAATGGCGGCCATACCTATTAAGCTGGGGGAAAAGGGACAATTTTAATTTATTTGGGGGTATTAGGCCAATTATTAGTTTATAAGGTTGAAAATGACAGGCGTCCATCAAATTCAACCTGTGTTGATCCAGAGGAAGGCAAAAAAAAAAACATTGTGAGGCAGACGACAGTAGCCTCATCACAGGGGAAAAATTCCTTCCTGACACCATAATGGCAATCAGAATAATCCCTAGATCAACGTGACCCCTGAAATAGGAATAAGGGACAGAATTTAGATAACGTGGAACTCCAATGACGTGTGGTACGCCTTGAAGCGATCCAGTATGCATAGGCCATGGTGATCAGGACAGGTGTCACACTGGAAAATGTCTGTCTGACCTGTCTCACTTTATGCGCTTATAGCTCAGTGATGCTTTAACGTATGCTAGCGATTCTGAGACTTTTTTTTGTCACATATGGTACTTTATGTTAGTGGCAAAATTTTGGCTAATGTTTTGTGTGGTTTTTTTTGTGAAAAACATCAAAATATCATGAAAAATTAAAAAAAATTGCACTTTACAAACTTTGAAATTATTTGCTTCTAAAAACAGAAAGTCATATCACATAAATTTGTTACTAAGTCACATTACCAATATGTCCTCTTTATTCTGGCTTCATTTCATAAACATATTTTCCTTTTTTAGGGTGTTACACGGCTTAGAAATGTATTAGCAAATTATCAAATTTTCATGAAATCTCCAAAACAGATTTATTTAGGGACCAGTTCTTTTTTTTAAGTAGATTAAGAGGCTTGTATACTGAAAACCCCCATAAGTGACCCCATTTTAGAAACAACACACCCTAAAGAATTAATCTAGGAGTATAATGAGCATTTTGACTCTACAGGTGCTTGAGGAAAGTTTTCACAATTAGGCCATAAAAAATGGAAAATAGAAATGTTCCAATAATATATTTGTTTACATTAAATTATCTCATTTTCACAAGCAACATGAGAAAAAGCGCACCCCAAAATCTGTAACGCAGGTTCTCCTGAGTAGAACGGTAGCCAGCCGGACACAGCCGGGCTCAGAAGGGAAAAAGCGCCAATTAGCATTTTCAGGGCAGATTTTTCTGAAGAAGTTTCTGAGCGCCAGGTGTGTTTGCAGTGCCCCTGTAGTGTCTGCAGATAGGAACCTCCCCAAAGTCATCCCATTTTGGAAAGTGCACCCCTCAAAGAATTATCTTGGGGTAGGATGAGCATTTTGACCCCACAGGTATTAGTGGAAAGTATTCAAAATTAGACAGTAAGAATGAAATAATGTAATTTTTCCAATAATATATTTGTTTAGTTTGAAATTTCTCAATTTCACTAGGAACTAGGTTTTCCTGAGTACAATGGTACCCCATTTGTGGGCATAAACCACTTAATAGGCACACAGCGGGGCTCAGAAGGGAAGGAGTGTCATTTTGCTGGGGCAAAACCACAGCTAGTATTGGTTATTTGAATAGCAAAGTTGCTAAAAAAAATATATATTTATATATATATATATATATATATATATATATATATATATATATTTTAAATTAGATTACAGGTAATCTGGAGGTGTTTACGGGCAATCTGGGGGTGTTTACTGGCAATCTGGGGTGGTTAAGTGCAACCTGGGGTGGTTATGAGCAATCTGGGCTGGTTACTTGCTATCTGGGCTGGTTACTGCCTATCTGGGATAGTGATGGGCAATCTGGGGTGGTTACTGCCAGTCTGTGGCAATCTGGGGTGATTACAGGCAATCTGGGAGTGTTTACTGGCTATCTGGGGGTGTTTACTGGCTATCTGGGGTGGTTAGAGGCAATCTGGGGTGGTGATGGACAATTCTGGGGTTATGGGCAGTCTGTGGCAATCTGGTGTGGTTACAGGTAACCCGGGATGGTTACAGGTAATCTGAAGTGGTTACAGGTAATCTGGGGTGGTTACAGGTAGCCCGTGGTGGTAACAGGTAATGCGGGGTGGTTACAGGTAATCTGGGGTGGTTACAGGTAACCCGGGATGGTTACAGGTAATCTAAAGTGGTTACAGGAAATCTGGGGTGGTTACAAGTAATCTGGGGTGGTTACAGGTAATGTGGGGTGGTTACAGGTAATGAAGGGTGGTTTAAGGTAATCCGTTATGGTTACAAATAATCTGAGACGGTTACAGGTAATCTGGGGTGGTTACAGGTAATCCAAGGTGGTTACAGGTGATCGGGGGGGGGTTACAGGTAATCTGGGGTGGTTACAGGTAATCTGGGGCATCTGACTTTTTATCCTGTTACCAATGATTTACGCTGACAGGGAATAAAAAGTGTCTGCGGCATTTGGAACAAGCGATCATACCGCTGATTGCTTGTACCAAGACCACACCGGGTGGTCCCTGATCATTGCCCCATGCTCTCCGACACCTCCGGTGGTGGAGAGAATGGGGCTTTGATCATGGGCAGGAATCTATCCCTGTGAACAGAGTCTGTTCACAGTAATAGCGGCTATCTTTCTAACAAAAACCCACAAAAACTGTCGCCACATTGCAAGATCCATAGCGTTCTTATCTTTTACGCGACAGAGCTGGTTTTGGGCTCATTTTTCGCGAGAAGATCTGTCGTTTCTATTAATAACAAGTTTTACATATATGAGTTTTTGATCTCTTTTATGACGTATTTTCTAAAGCGGATTGATAAAATACAGCAATTCTGTTGCTGTGTTTTTTTTTTTAATTACAGCGCATGTCGTGTGCGGGGGGGGGGATGTTTTGTGTTTTGGTGCACTTTTTTTTACTTTTACACTAGCGTACATTACTGTACACTAGTGAAGTACCATAAAGTGATCTGTGATCACTGATACAATACATTGTACTACTACTGTAGTGCAGTGTATTGTATTATGCATCATGCTGACAGGCAATCTGCATAGCAATGCCTGTCAGCATGATGGCATAGCCATGGTAATTCTGGGGGCCTTCATTAGGTTTTTTTTTTTTTGTAACACTTTGGGCCACATGTATCATCCTGCGAACGGATGATTTTCGGCGGAAAGTGCCGATTTGCGTATTTTTTTAATACGCAAATAGCCGATCTGCGAATAAAATATTTGCAAATCGGCACTTTCCGCCGAGTACGCCAGGGGGGCGGGAAGGGGGCGTGTAGTGGGCGGAACTCAGATTCCGCGCGATTTACCATCCGTTCCGCCCAAATATACGCCGAAAACCTACTCCAGTCCTCAGCTGGCGTAGGTTTTCTGCGGTGCGCACCGGCGCACGCGGGATTTATGTAGAGGCAGTCCGCCTCTACATAAATCTCTGTAGCGCCGGAGCTGCGGGGGCATTTTGAAGTCCGGCGTAAAAAACGCCGGACTTAATAAATGCCCCCCTTTATGTTTTAGTCCCACCATGGGGACTTTACCTCAAAATTGCCTGATTACAGGCATACTGCATTGCAGTGCTCATCAGCACTGCAATGCACTATGCCTGTAAAAGGCAAAGCTGATAAGCCTGTGTAAAAAAAATAAAAATATTAATAAAAAATCACCCCCCCCTTTTTTTCATTTTATAAATAAAAATAAATAACTAAAATAAATAATAAAATAATAAAACTGAAATAAATAAACATGTTTGGTATCGCCGCGTGTGTAATCGCCTGAGCTAATAAATTATCATATTCCTGATCTTGCACAGTAAACGGCGTAAGTGCAAAAAAACTCCAAAGTGCAAAATTGCGCATTTTGGGTCGCATCAAATCTAGAAAAATTGTAATAAAAAGTGTAATCAAAAAGGTACCGATAGAACACATCATGGCACAAAAATGACACCTCACATAGCCCCATAGACCAAAGGATAAAAGCATTATAAGCATGGTAATAGAGCAATTTTAGGGTGCCTTCACAGGTACCGGATCCGCAGCAGATTTTACGCGGTGGGTTTGCAGCAAAATCCGCTGCGAATCTATGTAGTGTGAAGGTCTATGGGTTACATATCTGCAGCGGAATTTTCATTCCGTTGCTGATATATAATCCAGCCCTTTTAACCCCCTCAGCCCCGGCCCGGAACATACATCACCGGCTCCAGGCCCCTACTTGTTTCAGGGCCTCCCAGCATCTCCCAGTGGTCAGCCAATCAGTGCGCTACCTCGCTACTGCACACTGATTGGCTGACTGCTGGGAGATGCTGGGAGGCTCAGAAGCAAGCAGGAGCCTGGAGCAGCGGCACGGCAGCACTGACTGGCTAATGAGGAATCAACCCAGATGGTAAGAGCAGGGGGCACCTGGTTAAATGCTTGAGTCTCCAACTGACTTTAATAGGGTTTATGACTCGAGTAGTTTATTTTATTATATTTCTCTAAAACATATCATATTTTTTTAAGTTTTGCATAAAATCTCCATAGACGAAAAAAACTGTTATAGAGGTATCACAGTATGGTGATTCAAACCATATTTCTTTCTTTCTTGAGTTTAAATTTACGTAAAATATAATTACATAATACATAAAACATAATTAAACATTTATTAATTAAATGGTATGTAAAGAGAAAATGCAGGTGGCACTTACCAGGTGTCCAGCTTTATTCAGACAATAGAGGTAGCAGGGAAGAGGAGATTGGTGACCGCAGTTTTGCGGCTAGTGCAACTTTGACGAACCCTCACTTGACTCCTGCGTAACTCCTTTATACACACACACAACTTTATCAAGGTGAACATGTGAACAGATATATATACAGTACATTATAACAAAGTTAAAAACAAGAGTGACTAATTGCTTTATGAGGAGAATGTTACAACTGGACACCCGAGTTTGTAAAAATATTTTAATAATATTTATACATGTGAGTGCATAGACAACAAACTAATTCCTGCATGTTATAAAATCTGTAACTGTATGTACATTACCACCTAGTTTTACATATCAGGAATTATTAAGTAATTTGCAATATTGGCAATGTCCACAATTAAAGTTTCCCTTTACCGCTGTGGAAGTGAGTCAGGAATCCTCGGCTTATCGTTCTGCAAATCTAAACGACCATGCACTAATAAATCCTTTATGTTTTGTTTTTGCCTGAAAGCTACAATAGGAGAATGTGAAATACAATTGTTCAAGTATTCGTCCTGCTTCACTATATGCCAATTTTTATGGATACATTCTTTTATTACTCTATCTACTGGAGAGTGCACAAAGGAAAAAATAACCCTCTTTTTGTCAGCATTACTTACATTCCTGTTTCTATATTTTCTGGATCTGCATAACTGCCATCTATCCATATTACCTGCTCTTTGGAAAACTTAATCCATAAGCTTTGTGGGTTATCCTCTTTTTCTCAACAGTTGACTCTGTTCTTCTCAGTTCTTCTGCCTGTTTAACAAGTAAATTATCATTATTAAGTGGCACAAAAAATGAAATTTGCTGAACTGTGGGCTTTTTCAACCCCAAATTTAAGCCCACAGATATTTTTTTTTTAGTTTTTAGTACAATTTAGGGTAAAATGAATTATGTTTTTTTTAAATATTATAGGTCCTGCAAAAAAAACTCTTATGACTATAAGTGACTCTCAGAATGTGGGTTACATATTTTTAAAGCCAAAGTCAGGAACAAACTAAAAACTATCTTACTATAAAGGGTAAGATTGAGATTTCTCCTCTTTTCAGATCCATTCCTGGCTTTGGCTTCAAAAATCTGTCTGATAAATCTCTCTGAGTAAACTCACTATTACATTGTGTCTTAACTCTGCCAATGTCTGACTGAGTGAGTAGTTCCTGTGTGGACAGTCTGTAAAAAAAAAATCAAGTGGTAGCAAAGGGGTACTGGGAACAGTATAAACAGCTATGGGGTAAATAAACCTTTGCTTTCCGTATCTGGTTTCACTGCTGAGACCCCCACTGATCAGGATAAACAGCAGTTAGACATGTGCAACAATACATGTACAGCACGCTACACTTTCCCATTGTCAACCATCTCTGTCCAGGCAGACCCAAAGACTTATACTGAGGCTTCCTGGAAAAAGATCAATGCAGGACTAGGAATGAAATGCACCACCACACCATTACAACTCATTATCCTAATCAATGAGCATCTTAGAAGAGAAACTGATCGATCAAAACTTTGGATGGCCATTGTTATAAAATCCCTGCCATTATTTGTTGTTAAATGATGGCACACCAATAAAAACGTCCGTCATTTTGATGGTGTGTGAACATACAGTAGCCTAAAAGTAATTGTGTAATTTGTTGAACAAAGTCTTAAGCCCCTATTACACAGGGCGACGGAGAGGAGCAGGTCAGCGCTCAATTGCTCCTCGTTCCCTGCCTGCTGCTGTCACTATTATATTTATCGGCAGGGAGCGGGTGAGTGCAGGGGGAGTTGCGGGAGGGTTGCCTGGGTGATTGCTAGTTTGTCCGGGCAGCACATAGAAGAAAGCACTGGTCTGCTGCCACCGCTCTTCTTCCACGAAGCGACAGCAGCAGATCGTTGCTATCTAAATCATTTGTCTTTCAACACAATGAAAGACAAACAACAGAGAATGATCGTTGTTTTCAATTACAATAGAATATGGCCGATAACCGTTTTGTGTAATAGGGCCTTTTGGCTATATTCCCACAAGGTCTTTTTTTTGCCTGTTTTATGGCCTCCTTTTTGAACAGACATCGTTTGGCGCCTTTGTCCTACGAAGGAATTTTTTTGCCTTTGGGGACGAGTTTTTTCTGCAGCGACGTGGGACCGCCATGGGGTCCAATGTGGCCCCCACTTATGCTAACATCTATATGGCGGTCCTGGAGGAGGAGTCTGTTTATTTGTCATCTTTCTGGGGGCATGTCCGTTGCTGGCTCCGCTATATCGATGATATTTTTTTGATATGGGAGGGGTCAGAGGAGGAGCTATTGCAGTTCCAGGTTTTCTTGAATAACCTCCACAATGATTTGCGTTTTACCCTTGTGTCTTCCAGGTTGGAAGTACAGTTTTTGCATACACGTATCTTTAAAGTTGGTAACAAACTGGAATCTGATTTATTTGTTAAGCCTACAGATAGAAACAACATCCTACACTTTCAGAGCAACCACCCACGTAGGATGTTGGAATCCCTACCGTGGAGTCAAATGCTCCGTGTTAGACGGGTAGTGGGACAAGAGGAAATTGTGGATGAGAGACTTAGCTCCATGTGCGACAAGTTTATCGCCAGGGGCTATCCCTCGCAATTGGTACAACAACACAAAAACCAAGCCCTGTCCGTACGGAGATCGGATTTATTTACATCTAAGACACGCACGAAAGAAAAACGTATTCCCTTTATCTCTACGTTCTGCCCATTAAGTGGAAAAATTGCTAATGTCCTGAGAAAAAATTGGGGTATCCTTACTAAAGGTTGCCCCAAGGTAGAAGAATTTAGTCTCCCTCCTTTAATGTCCTATAAACGGACACGGAACATCCGGGATGTAGTTGTAAAATCTGACATAGGAGTATCCAAAGGTTCAGTACAAACATTGCTATCCACTTGTAAAACGGGATGTTTCCCTTGTCTGAATTGCTCCTGTTGTGGGAATTTAGTCAAGGGAGACACTTTCCATCACCCGCATACAGGCCGTGAATTTAAAATTAAACAGAGATACAACTGTAGATCGAGTTTTGTGGTATATTTAATCACTTGCCCTTGCGGTCTTTGTTATGTGGGTGAAACAACTAATGAAATAAGAGTGAGGATACAGAAACATAAAAGTACTATACGTACAGGTAAAGTTGAATTGCCAGTCCCACAACACTTTCTAGAAGCGAGACATACACTTAGCCAGTTGCGTTTTAGGGTCATTGATGGTGTCCCCCCGTTGGTCAGGGGAGGTGATAGAGCACTGAGGCTTAAAAAATTGGAATTGAAATGGATTTTTTTACTTAATACTATGAGCCCTAGGGGCTTAAATTTGGAGTATAAGGTATTGCCGAATATGTGATGCATCTAGTCCGTACTTGTAATATAATATTTGTTAGGATTCAACCATTTTTGCTTTTAGTGATGGTTTTATCATCTTTTAATCTGTTGTTTCTCACTGTTTTTAGACATGTCCGCTTGTCTGCCATGGGTCCACTAAATGATGAGCGTTCAGACTACAGAGGAGTTTATATTTTCTGCATCCTGATGTGATTTCAGCCGAGCCTTCTGCCATATTTGCTCCAGCTGCCTTCTGTGATTCCCTATGGGATTTATACTGGAAGCTGTCTCATAAGAACTGACAATCATGAAGTGATACTTTGACGAATGCGGTCCGGAGTTGCCAGCTTGCTACTGTACAGGAAGCCCCCTTGCCCAGGTCTATTTGCTACATGTGTTGCTATATGGTCCGATGGTACCACTGAGAAGCGGACACACGCGGACTGAGTGTGTGCTTTTGCGCTTATGGATGGAGGGACCACAGCACATGATATTGGTGGAACTACAGTACACAGCAATATGTGATGGGTTGCAGCTCATGACCTGAAATGGTGAGTGGAGAACTACATCAATAACAGTGATCTGTGATCACCAACCTGTCTGCATGAGGAGGAGCTGTTTATGCCGTATGTGCTTCTGGAGAGGCTATGGTGTGACTTTATCCTTGAACGCTCCGTATGTGACCTGCTTTGGATGCGGTTGAAGATCGGCTGGAGTACAGGACTTTTTACCGGACCTTTCCTTGTATTGTATTAATGTTTGGCAGGAGTTAGGTTTCTGCCGTTGGCACTGGCCGGCTGACTCACGTCAGGCTGAGCGTGGTGAGTTGCTATGGTTGCGATCACATGATCGCGGCTGTCGACGCCCACCTTGCTGTGATTGGTGTTGTTTAGCGCAAGCGCAGTAAGCGCCGTGAGACGCCGGCGCCTGTGCTTATCGCGCTCCTCTGTAGCTCAGATAGTGGATGCACCTGTGGGAGACTAGCGCCCTGTGAGTAGTTTTAACCCTATGGTAATAAATATAGCACTTGATGTTGTTTAAATAAAGTTTATCTGTAATTGTTGTTGAAACACGGGTTATTAAGGATTAATATGTGTTAATTATATGTTCCCTGTTCATTGGCTGATGATCCCTTATATACTGCATGTTTGTCCTAACTCTGTATGCTTGAGAAAGACCTATAAGGTTGAAACGTCGCTCTGTTTGCCATGCTGGAATAAAATTCTTTTTTTCCGTATTTCCGCCTAAGTGAGATGCTGTTACCATGCTACTGGACTTGAATCATTTGGCGCCAAAACACAGCAATATTATGCAAATTATAGCTGTAATTTACATACTACAGATTTGTTTTGGCACCAAAATTACGGCCATGAAGGCGGCCATAAAAAGACCAAAAGAAGGTGTTATGGGAACATACACACCATCAAATCACAGATGTTTTTATTGGATGGCTGTCATTTAACAATATTTTATTACAACAACAGTTATTTTATAATGCTGTTAAATAACGTCCACCAGATTAAAAAGGCCATCATAATTCTTACACAAATTTTCTAAATGTTTGTTATTGCACAGGTACTTTAAAGAACATACATGTTTATCAGTTGATTCTCCTAGTATCTAGTAGAAGGTAGGCAAAGCTGCAGCTTTGACAGGTTTTTCTAGTAGGATGTAACAGAAATTAAAATCTGCAGGTTTATTATATAGCTGGCAAATGTGTGAAGTTTTCTTCAATAATTAAGAATTTTCCCTATTTATATTTAAAACTTATGTTAATAAAATCTGACAGTGATTTTATTGAACACCAACACCCTTCAGATTCTGTCAACAGGTTTTAATTTAGTTGGTTTAGAATCAGTTTAAAGTTCTGATTTTACACTAATATAAATCCCATTAAATATGAAAAATTGCAATTTAAAGCTTTATCATTATATGAGAATATTACCGGCCACCTTTTTATACAATTGGCACTAATTATTACCTTTTTGATCAAATATTGCCCAGTTACTTAAATCTCTTATAATGGTCCCTATACAATTTAAGGCTATCTTCACACTGCGTAAAACTACGGTTGTAGTTCTCGCCGCAGAACTACGGCCGTAGTTTTGCGGGGTGGGACACAGCTTCATTTTGAATGGGATCCTGGCCGGAGCGTACACACATCGTATACGCTCCGGCCGGGATCCCGTGCAGCGACAGAAAAAACTGACAGGTCAGTTTTCTGTGGCGGGAATTCAGTGAATTCCGGCCACAGAAAGACCTGTCAGTGCACACAGTGAAGCGAGTGGCTCCGGGCGCTCGCTTCACTGTGTGCAATGGGAAGCTCTGATGCAGACGCGCTGATGCGCCCGCATCAGAGCTCCGCGGCCAGAAAGAGCATTGGAACGGCCGGTTGTTCACTTAATGTGAACATAGCCTAAGGCTATGTTCCCACAATGTCTTTTTTGGCCGTTTGAGGCGAAATAACAGCAGTTATTTAATCACAAAAACCGTCACTCATACAATACTATGGGCATCGCCACAAAGTCCACTACAGCCAAAAAATTTAAAGAAAAAATTACATACATGTTAGACTCCTCAGTATGAAGCAAACTAAGCTTTGTACAGTAAATATTTATATACATTGGTCGTACATCCATCACCACAGCCGTACTTAAAGGACAACTCCCGTGCTAAGGAAAAAAAAAAAAAAAAACAATCAGAAACATAGCTTTTATACTTATCATCTCTCCTGAGCTGTCACTGTTTGAATTTCCCACCGTCTGTGAAAATGAATAAAGGGAGATATGTTCCCGCGCAGACCATAAGTATAGAAGCAAATTTTATTGGTGTATAGCCACAGGTAACACGTTTTGAGAGTGCTAGGCTCTCTTCTTCAAACCTCCAGGATACTTAAAACATGGTACACATCGAGATATGCTAGCATCGCTTTGGACTTCCACGTTGGTTTAGGACCTTTGCACATGTGCACTCCGATCAGCACCATCTACATATGACTATGCATACCTGAGGGTTCTGCGGCTGAGAGTCTCCTGCAGCTGCCAAGTGTACATTATACCATTTACATGCTGTTATAGTGGTTGTGGCTTCTCACAACCACATCAGGTGAACCTGTGTGCAGTTTTATCGCCACAGTGCTTTTGAGTATATAGTGTCACCCTATGAGGCGCTCTGCCCTGTGTTGTTTTTTCTGTTTCCCCACAAACAAGTGACATGACTCACTCACTCACTGAGTCCACTCAGTAGCAGGAAGGAGTATGGGGGAGGGGGTCCTGTAGCTGGTTATGTGCCGGGAGTCAGTTACGAGTTATTATTGAGTTGCAGAATGTCAGATGGCTTACAGTTGCTCAGCCAATGGGAGCTGAGCAAGCTGAGTCACCTGACCAGGCAGGGGAGGGGGATGCTGGTGTAACAGGACCTAGAGCAGCCCTCCTGCTGATGACACATCGTCACTAGAAGGAGCTGATAGAGGAGCCTGGTGACGAGAGTAATTAGGTATGAAGGAGTTTCTTACACTTCCTGGTGAGGGGTGGAGGGGGGGAAAGATAGGGAAGGAGGACAGACAGGTTATTGAAGTATATTACAGTGTTATATAACTTTGTAATGTGCTTCAATTACTGGAAAAAGTTTTTCATGGGAGTTGTCCTTTAATGGGGAATGCAAATTATGAAAGGATACAGGTGATACTGCACTACAGGGCAGATTAACATAGAAATACAGTAGTGTCTTGGATTACGAGCATAATTTGTTGCAGGACGGTGCTTGCAATCCAAATCCACTCTTAAACCAAAGCAAATTTTCCCCTAAGAAATCATTGAAATGCAGATAATTGGTTCCTGACCACAAAAATAAGGAGTTTTTATTCTGAGTAACATGTAAAACAAATGAAACAAACATTCAGAAAACAGCTGAATATGTTATAAGTTACTGTACAGTATAGCAATCAGCATGTGGTGTATAATGTATAGTAAGGGCATAATACTGAAAAAATTGCAGCAGTTTGTAGATATAGGAATTGAGCTGCAGATCCCCATAATGCAGTAGTGTAGTACAACAGGCTAGAATAGAGAAGCAGGGCTGCTGTCAGAGGTCTGTGTGGTCACATAACAGCAATGGGGAAGGGGGGTGTTCAGCAGGGGCCAGTTAGAAAGTGAAAATCACAGAGCTCTGCAGGAGGACAGTGACAGAAACTTTTCTATAGAGCAATGTGTATAGCTGAGTGTAAGTGCAGACACATAACAGCAGCAGTGTGAATGGCTGAGTGTAACTGCGGGCACATTATAGCAGCAGTGAGTTTAGCTGAGTGTAAGTGCAGGTGCATTATAGTAAGAATTGAGTGGATAGGAAACACAAGGGCTGACAGAGACTTCAGGGAGCATAGAGGAATGAGCAGGGTATATGTGGGCATATAAATGCAGCACTTTCTGAACGGGAGAGAGGGGTTACAGCTATGAAAAGATTACCTCCACAGTCCTGTCCCCTAATGCATGAAGTGGATTTAGATTGAGAAGGTGAAGGAGACTTCCTTGGTCAAAGTAAATTGCTGTAGACCCCGCAGACAATGCCCCTCCCCCCCTCCCCCTCCCACCCAGTACAGGGAGCTCTTAAACCAAAGAAATGCTCTTAAATCAAGTTACAATTTTGAAAAACTGTGAGCTCTTCTTTAAAAATGCTCTCAATCCAAGTTACTTTTAAACCAAGGTACCACTGTGCATGTATTCCTGTAATGCTCTACCTGCAGACTAGGAGCCATCTCGGTCAGAAAGATGGCCCAAAAAGCCAACTTCTTCACAAATGATGACCCTCTAAAGTGTATGGGGGCTTGACTTTACACCAATAGATGACCCTTTTGTTCTTAGGGAAATGATCCACTACCAGAGTTGTTTTATCCTGCTTATGTAATACTGTGATACATATAGCTCTAAGCAGTATATAACATACCTTTCCTTCTTTGACTGACATTCTATTCATTTTCTTTAATTTCTGATTTTATGTATAGTTCACTGTGCACACTGGGAGGAATTAAATGTACCAATGTATTGGCACATGACACTTTACACCAAAAAACTTCTTAGAAAACCACAAATACACAGCAAAAGTGACCTACTGGGGTCTTTTTGAAACAAATGCCGTCATTTTTTGAAATTTAAAAACTGCTGGATATTTTGGCCATAGAAAAGCTTTACCAGACATCAAATAGTGTGCATCACTTTCCATTATCAAGTCACTGAAATACACTAACAGACTTTACTAGACTTATCATTTATTCCCCTCACTAGGTCAATAAAGATGCACAAGATTTGCTTACTACAAATATACCTTAAAAAATGCTTGAAAATTAAAAGAGACATGCAAACATAGGCGGAGATTTATCAAACATGGTGTAACGTGAAAATGGCTCAGTTGTCCCTAGCGACCAATCAGATTCCATTTTTCATTCCTCACAGACTCTTTGGAAAAATGAAAGTCAGAATCTGATTGGTTGCTAGGGGCAATTGAGCCAGTTTCACTTTACACCATGTTTGATAAATCTCCACCATAGGCTTTAAAATACACGCATTTTCTATTTTTTTATGTTTATTTTCGTAGTTTGAAAATACCTTCTAATAAAAATAGTTTATTTATCCTCAGTATATTCCCAGCAGTCATCAGTTTATAATGCAATCAATTATATTTAAATTCTATTATTTTGACATCCTTTAATGCATAAATATCTTTAACAAGGAAGTCCTATATAAAATATAGTCATACTCAATTTATACTGAAATCAACACAAAAAAAGAAAAATATTTCATAAGTGACAGCCATTTGGCAGGTGGCTAAGACAGTGATGGGATGTAATTCATTATGCAGATTTGTTTACTGGCTGCTGTGAAAGGAATTTTGCCTTACCAGATGGTCTATATGGTATAAAATTCCCTATAGGTAGTTTTTGCTGACCTGTTGATTATTTGGAACGTCACACCTTCAATATTTTTGTAGATTGCTTAAATAATTTGAATGTTTACCTAGTAGGAACATATTTTAAAATGTTTTAAGGCTAAGTATAAAGGCTAATATTTATTCGACAGCTTTTAACCCCTTAAGGACCGGAGCACATTTTATTAATAAGACCTGTGTCACTTTATTCATTAATAACTTCGGGATGCTTTTACCTATCCGGCTGA
Source organism: Dendropsophus ebraccatus (assembly GCF_027789765.1). Classification (NCBI taxonomy): domain Eukaryota; kingdom Metazoa; phylum Chordata; class Amphibia; order Anura; family Hylidae; genus Dendropsophus; species Dendropsophus ebraccatus. The sequence goes on from NC_091458.1 coordinate 73,649,481, forward strand.
TTCTGAGACTGTTTTCTCGTGACATATTGTACTTCACATTTCTTGTAAATTGGATTCGATACTTATAACAAATCTTTATGAAAAAAAAAACAAAATAACGTGAAAAATTTAAAAAAAAATAAAATTTTTCCAATTTTAAAACTTTTCTGCTTATACAGAAAATGGTTATGCCACATAAATTATATATTAAATAGCATTAGCAACATGTCGGCATTTATTAAACTATATTTCATTTTTTTTTTAGACAATAGAAAGCATAAAACATTAGCAGCAAATTTCCAAATTTTCTGTAAAATTTCAAAATCAGATATTTTTAGGGACCTGTTCAGGTTTAAGTGTATTTGAGGGGACTGTATGTTAGAAAGCCCCACAAAGCACCCCATTTCAGAAACTACACCCCCAAAACTCTGCAAAAGCACATCCAGAAAGTGTTTTAACCCTTTAGGGGAGTCACAGAAGTAAAAGCTAAGGGCCACATGTATCATCCGGCGAATGGATGATTTTAGGCGGAAAGTGCCGATTTGCGTCTTTTTTTAAGCAAAAATGGCGGATTTGCGAATAAAATATTCGCAAATCGGCACTTTCCGCCGAGTACGCCAGGGGGCGGAAAGGGGGCGGAAAAGGGGCGGAGAGTGGGTGGAACGGAGGGCGCGAACTCAGAGTCCGCGCGATTTATCATCCGTTCCGCCAAAATGTACGCCGAAAACCTACTCCAGTCCTCAGCTGGCGTAGGTTTTCGGCGGTGCGCAACGGCGCGCACGGGATTTATGTAGAGGCAGTCCGCCTCTACATAAATCTCGGTAGCGCCGGAGCTGCGGGGGCATTTTTACGTCCGGCGTAAAAAACGCCGGACTTAATAAATGCCTCCCTAAGTGTGTAAGAAATTTGAAAATTTTTATTTTCTGTACAGAGATTTTATTGTAATCCAATATTTTTCATAATTATAAACTTATTACCAGAGAGATGCACCCCAATATTTATTGCCCCGTTTCTGCAGTTTATAAAAATACCCCATATGTGGCCCTTTTGCGCTATTTGACGCAACCACAAGCCTCAGATATAAAGGAGCGCCTAGTGCATTTCAATGGCTCCGTTATATTTGGTCATTTCTGACTGTACCACTTCAGGTTGGCAGAGGCTCTGGGGTGCCAAAACCTAGAAAACACCACTAAAGGGACACCATTTAGAAAACTTAACCCCCTCAAGGAATGTAACAAGGGGTGCGGTGAGCATCTGGACCCCACAGGTGCTTCACAGATTTTCCCAACAATATGGCGTAAAAAAAGACAAAAGTATTTTTTACACTAAAACGTTGTTCTAGACTTCAATTTTTCATTTTCACAAAGGGATAAAAGAAAAAAAAAACACAAAACATGTAGCGCAGTTTCTCCCGAGTACAGAAATACCCCACATGTGGACATAAAGTGCCAAGCGGACGCAGGGCGAGCCTCCAAAGGGAAGGAGGGCCAATTGGCTTTTGGAAGCTGGATTTCACTGGAATGGATTTCAAGGGCCACGTCGCATTTACAGAGCCCTCGTGCTGCCAAAACACTGGAAACCCCCCACAAGTGACCCCATTCTGGAAACTACACCCCTCAAGGAATCTAACAAGGGGTGCAGTGAGCATATGGACCCCACTGGTGACGGGCACAAATGTGGAAAAATTTGACGTGAAAGTGAAAATTTTCATTTTTTTCACTTTCACGGCACAAATGTGCCCATCATCAAGGGGTCCATATCCTCATTGCACCCCTTGTTAGATTCCTTGAGGGGTGTAGTTTCCAGAATGGGGTCACTTGTGGCAGGTTTCCACTGTCTTGGCAGCACGAGGGCTCTGTAAATGCGACATGGCGTTCATCATCCATTCTGGCCAAATCCAACCTCCAAAATCCAAATGGCGCTCCTTACCTTCGGAGGCTTGCCCTGCGCCCACATGGCGCTTTATGTCCACATGTGGGGTATTTACAGACTCGGGGGAAATTGCTCTACACATTTTGTGTGTTTTTTTTCTCTTTTAACCCCTTGTGAAAATGATAAATTCAAGGCTAGACCAACATTATAGTGTAAAAAATTTTATATTTCATTTTCACGCCACATTGTTCCACATTTGTGCCCATCATCAGTGGGGTCCATATGCTCACTACACCACTTGTTACATTACCTGAGGGGTGTAGTTTCCATAATGGGGTCACTTGTGGGGGGTTTCAACTGTCTTGGCAACACAGAGGCCTTTTAAATGCAACATGGCCCCTCGAAATCCATTCCAGCCAAATCCAGCCTCAAAAAACCAAATGGCGCTCCTTCCCTTTGGAGGCTTACCCTGCACCCGCATTCCGCTTTATGTCCCATTGTGGGGTATTTCCGTACTCAGGCGAAATTGCTCTACAAATTTTGTGGTTTTTTAAAAAAAATTTAGCCCCTTGTAAAAAAGGAAAAAATCAAGACAAGATCAATGATTTAGAGTAAAAATTAAAAACAAATTACACTAAATGTTGGTCTAGCCTTGATTTTTTTCCATTTCCACAAGGGGTTAAAAAAGAAAATAAACGCAAAGCGTGTAGGGTAATTTCCCCTGAGTACGAAAATACCCCACATGTGGACATAATGTGCCATATGGGCACAGGGCAAGCCACCAAAGGGACAGAGCGCCATTTAGAGGCTGGAATGGAGGATGGAGGCCATGTCACAATTACAAAGCTCCTGTTCTGCCAAGACAGTAGAAACCCCCTACAAGTGACCCCATTCTGGAAATTATACCCCATAAGGAATCTAACAAGGGGAGCAGTAAGCATATGGACCCCACTGGTAACAGGCACATATGTAGAAAATGTGCCGTGAAAATAAAAAATACAATTTTTTTCATTTTCACGTCCAAAATGTGGCCGTCACCAGGGGTCCATATCCCCGCTGCCCCCCTTGTTAGATTCCTTATGGGGTGTAGTTTCCAGAATGGGGTCAATTGTGGGGGGTTTCTACTGTCCTGGCCGCACAGAGGCTTTGTAATTGCATCATGGCATCCTCTAATGGGAATGGCGGCCATACCTATTTAGCTGGGGAAAAGGGACAATTATTAATTTATTTGGGGGTATTAGGCCAATTATTAGTTTATAAGGTTGAAAGTGACAGGTGTCCTTCAAATTCAACCTGTGTTGATCCAGAGGAAGGCAAAAAACCCTCGTAAGGCAGACGACAGTAGCCTCATCACTAGGAAAAAATTCCTTCCCGACTCCATAATGGCAAAAAGAATAATCCCCGGATCAACGTGACCCCTGAAATAGGAATAAGGGACAGAATTTAGATAATGTAGAACTCCAATGACGTGTAGTACGCCTTGAAGCGGTCCAGTATGCAGAGGCCGGGGCGATCAGGACAGGCGTCACACTGGAAAATGGTGTCCTTCCTGATCCCCCTGTTACCCCACACTGCACTTCTTCTGGGGTATCCTGTTTTCCAGTGTGGGGGACGTCACCTGGAAAATGTTTTCCTGGTGCCATACGGGGTCCCACATATCCAGAAGCGCTGGGTCCGCTCCATGGCTGCTAAATATTAGGGCTTTATTACTGCTTCTGATATTTTCGGATCGTGCCGCAAGCTACAGTAGCTCGGGCAGAGAGGGACCGGGAGAGGGGGTGCTGGTATAAAAGTTATCCCCGTACAGGTGGTGACCTTTATCCAGCAGTGGGAAGATCAGTTCCCGAACGATCTTCCAACTAACTCCGAGGATGGGGGGGGGGGTCATCTGGGGTGGATTCGGGTGTCCCTTCCTTCATACACTCTAAGGGTACGTGCACACTGCGGAATGGCGAAGGATAACCCTTTGTGCATTCCACAGGTGGCACGCACCGGCGGACTGATGCGGGCGCGCGTCTCCGTCTGTGTCATAGACTCCATTCTATGCACGGGCGGATTCCACTCTCCGTCCAATGTGTTCATTCTTTGGACAGACGATGGAATCCGCCCATGCATAGAATGGAATCTATGACACGGGCGGAGACGCGTGCCTGCATCAGTCCACCGGTGGGTGCCAGCTGCGGAATGCACAAAGGGTAATTCTTCTCCATTCCACAGTGTGCACGTACCCTAAATCTGTAAGTGTACCCTGAGGTACGCTCACAGAGTTTGGAGAATTTCACGCCATACCGTCATCTCTTATTGTGACGGTACTGGCGGAAAAGACGTGTCTGGGGGGCAGCGTACGCTACGCTACCCCCAGATACGTCATTGGAGTATGAGGATGATGAGGATGAATGGAGGAAAGAAGGATCCCCCCATTCATCCTCACTGGCTGTTTCGGTGTCGGAGGCAATAATAGCGTATGCGTCCGACACCGAAAACACCCTGGGGGCCATCTTTATACGGGGAATGGTATATGGGGTATGTAAATGTGTAGTGGTGTAGTGTAAAACTTTATTCCGTGTAGTGTAATGGTGTTTTTTACATGTTTTTTTTTTAACATTAAGTATAAAAAAAAAACTACGCCAAGAAAGGAGTTGCCGATAAATGCCGCACTTATGTGCGGCACTTATCAGCAGACCGTGGCTGTAGGATATAGGAAAAAAACACCCTACGCCAAAAAGGAGGAGTTGCTGTTCAGCGGCGCACTTACGTGGCGATAGGGTGCGGAAAATAAAAATTAAAAAAATTGGGAAAAAAAAAAAAAAAAAAACTTTCTTCAACCCTATAGCTACTGATATGTGTATTATATACACTTATCAGCCGCTAGGGGGCAGTAGAACGCAAATTCCGGAAAAAGCCGAAGTTTGACGACACTGGAGCCGATGATTACCGAAGGGGACCGCCGGAAAAAGCCGAAGACGCGGACGAAGACGAGGACGCGATCGGAACCCGGAAGACGCGATCGGGACGCTGGATCAGGTGAGTATGGGTCAATACCTGCTCAGGACACCTCAGCTACCTAGCTGAGGTGTCCAAAGCAGGTATTTAACCCCTTTATGGGGTACTTATATCGCCGTGATCAGCCGGCCGATTACGGACGGCCGGTAAAGGCGATCGGGAAGTGGCACCGTGGCCACTATTACTTTTAACAGTAATGGCGGTCGGTGCCGTTCTCAAACAGCACCGACCGCCATTGCTTTCCGGGCCATCGGGTCACCGATGACCCGGAAAGCTGCAGATCGCCGCCATTGGCTGATCTGAATTGATCAGCCAATAGTGGCGATCGTCAGCACGGGAGGGGTTAATCAGCCCCCGTGCCGACAAGCAGAGATGGCCTGCTATACATTATAGCAGGCCATCTTCCCCGATCGCTGCGTGTGTACACGCAGCAATCGGGGAAACCGCGGGCGTAAATGTACTCCCGTTTACGTTAAGGCACGGGTTTTATGGCACGGTCGTTAAGGGGTTAAAATAGCAAGGCACAAGGGTGTCATGGATGTTTTCTATTTCCATTCTGTTCATTTGAAGGAGAATAGAAGAAGACTTTAGCCACCAATCGCTTGTCAGACTCAGGGCAGCAGATTATCAGTAACAAAGTTGCTGCTTTTAAAGCGGTTATCCAGCAAAAATCTTTTTCTTTCAATCACCTGGTTTAAGAAGGTTATGTAGATTTGTAATTTACTTCTATTAACCCCTTACTATCAGCAAACTGTATATATACGTTCCTACTGCACATACTGTACCCCTTGCAGTAGGAATGTATACAGTATATACGTTCCTGCACTGACAGGGCTTATTGATGTGTGCGGGACCGCAGCAGTGATAGTGGTTCAGCACACATCAGTTTCAGGAGCCTTAGGTAATGAGAGGCAGCTGCAATCCCACAGCTGCTTCGCATTAACCCTTAAATGCCGCAATCTATAGCAATTGCAGTGTTTAAATAACTCAGTGACAAATCAAGCTGCAGGGGTCCCAATCGCATGTACCGACGGACGGTGGTAAGCCTCTTACCTCCTTCCTGTCGGTTCAGCAATCTGTGTATAGAGTCTGCTCTCAGGCAGCCTCTATACATGGCATAGCATAGATCAATATATGTAATCTAATGATTGCATAATTTACAGTGAAAACAAGTTAAAAAAAGTGTAGTAAAAAAACTTTCTAAAAGTATTAAAAAAAAAAACTTATAACCCCCCTCCTAATAAAAGTTTAATATACCCCCTTGCCCATTATAAAAATAAAAATATAAAAAAAAATAAAAGAAATAAACATATTACATACCGTAGAGTGCAGAATTGTCCGATCTAAGATATTACATTATTGTTCCTGAACGGTGAACGGCGTAAATGAAAAAAACACCAGGATTGCTGTTTTTTTTTTATATTATATATCAGAAAAAAATTAAAAACAATCTAAATTTTTCTGTTACACCAATGTGATATTAATAAAAACTAGAGATCATGGCGCAAAAAATGACACCCCAACCAGCCCTGTAGGTGGAAAAGTAAAAGCGCTATGGCTCATAGAAGGCAGGGAGGAACATTGCATTAATTTGACCCGGGGTGGCATATCAATGCAAGCTGTGTCTGTCAGTGTAGTGTCCAGAGGCCAGAGGTGCTACCAGGAGACAGGCCAGTACACCAGGACACTTGGAGGAGGCTGTAGGAGAGCAACAACCCAGCAGCAGGACTGCTACCTCCGCCTTTGTGCAAGGAGGAACAAGAGGAGCACTGCCAGAGCCCTGCAAAATTACCTCCAGCAGACCGGTAATGTGCATGTGCATGTGAAACCAACTCCATGAGGATGGTACGACGTCTGCAGATGAGGGTTGTGCTCGCAGCCCAACACCATGTAGGATGCTAGGCATTTGCCAGAGAACACCAGGATTGACAAATTTGCCACTGATGCCCTGTGCTCTTCCCAGATGAAAGCAGGTTCACTCTGAGCACATGTGACAGATGTGACAGAGTCTGAAGACGCCGTGAAAAGTGGTCTGCTGCCTGCAACTTCCTTTGGCAGTGGGTCAGTAATGGTGTGGGTGGCATTTCTTTGGAGGCTCACACAGCCCTTCATGTGCTCACCAGAGGTAGCCTGACTGCCATTAGGTACCGAGATAAGATCCTCAGACCCCTTATGAGACCATGTGCTGATGTTGTTGGCCCTGTACTCCTTCTAATGCATGACAATGTTTGACCTAATGTGGCTGGGATGTGTCAGTACCACTAAACACAACGAGTAAACAGCATAGCCAACGTCTCATGGTTATGTTTCACCCAGTATTTATTTAATGCCTATAGAATCAATTAAAAATTCTTTTTATCTACACCTCAAAAAACATCTCCAAAACACATGCCTTTTGTTTATTAAAGAATCAGCCAAAACCCTACTTATTTTTATTCTTTCTTGCCTTTACTTGTACATTTCAATACAAATGAGAATATCTTGTCCTAATGCTCCCTATCCCTGTTCTATGCAGAATGCCACAACCATGTCAATCTTTTTCTCAAACCTCTACATTATGAGGCTATTTTTACACTAATTAAAAAAAGAGAGAGAGAGAAAAGGCCTTTTCTTTTTAAAATGACGTTTTAATTTACCTCAATGCAACGCATTGAAATCAATGAAATTACAGACGTCCAATGCACAATAACAGACATTGTTTGCGTGAACGTCAAAATAATGATCATTACAACTATTTGCAGACAGTTATCCTTTTTTCACAGTCCTTAATATCAAGTTCCATTGACTTTTCAAATAAAGACAGACCCAAAGGGCAATCAATCCACCTGAACTAAAATAATGTTCCAGTAAGGAGGACGCCAAAATGCAAAATGACGGACGTCAAAAAAATAAAAAAAACGAGGAAAATAATAACCCATCAATGCAAACGATTGCTCTTGTTGCTTACTCTATTTAAAATTCACATTAAAATCATCCATAATCTCAACCTCCCATGCAAATGTCTAGGATTTTTCTCATTCTCCACCAGTTTTAAGAAATGTACTATCCTGTACAATGCACTTTCTTTCCAAAATCCACAGTTTGAAATATTCCCTAAAAATACATTTATTTATTTATTTATTTATTTATTTTAAGAAAGGCATATCACTTTTCCTTATTGGGTTTCTCTCATTGTGATATCATTTGGATTATAGTCAACAAAACATTAAAACTATTATCTGCAGATACTGGCTGGACTCACTTAGCGGCTTTATGGATATGTGATGTGAAAAATCAAGAAGCTTTAATTTTTAGTTTATGTCCCCTTTATTTCCTCTTAGATTGTAAGCTCTTTCAGGTAATGGTCTTGTTCCTCTTTTGTGTGTTTGTCTTTTAAAGTATCTTACATTCTTTGTACTTTTGCCTCCTGAATTGTACAGTGTTAAGTAAAAAAATATAATAATAATAATAATAATTTTTTATATGGTAAATTACATAAAATACAATAAAATTTCTATAACCATTTAGTTCTGCTCACCCTAACCTTCCAGACTAAGGCTCTGTTCACAATCTGTGATTTCAGTTTAAAATGTAAGTATCAAACCTGTGCTAGATGAACACAGGTCAGGCATCAGCAACTTTACATTAACCTCAATGACTTACAATAGGGTCTGTCAGGTTCTGCGCACTTGTCTGTCATTTTGGCAATTAATATAATGCTGTGTGCAGTGCAATTTTTTTGTATTTCTATTCTTTAAAAAAAGGGACTCTTCAGCGTTGGCTCCTAAAAGTGTATATGTGACCAGAGTCTTATCCTTGAACATAATGTTTTTCTTTCCAGCCAGTGGATTGCAGCACAATTATTATTTTATTATTGTTATTATCCACTACATATTCTGTGTTATTGAATTGCTTTTTCATGTACTATTTAATCTTTTTGATTTATTGAAATATAAATAGAAAAATAAAAAATGACTTTTTATATGGCAGCCAATCTTGTGAGTGCTCATAGGGTTTATTAAGTAAGGTGTTTATTGGAAATCCAACAAATAAATAAAAACAATCTGTATAGCTTCATGTGTACAGCATTTTCATTTTCATTTTTATACAGATGCCTTGATTGATGTTAGTAAATAAATATAAATTTTACCTTGTAAATGTGTCATCCATTTTTCCTTTAAAATAACTGTCGCCCACCTTTTTCATTTCCTCTTGAACTTTGACTGGCAAGGGCTAACATTCTCCATATGAATTCCAATATATGTGTGAAACATTTCCTGCTCATGTTTACTTTTTTATCCTTATAGCCTTACCTTCCAATATATGATTGTACTAAAATTGTTTTTGGATGCGGTAAGATGAGATACAGAATAGATAGATTTTATTAAAACTGCTTCAAGCACTTAAAGTGAAGAGACATTCTGTTTTGTTGATTACACATCAAAAGCAGATATGTAATTTTTTCTCATTTCACAATATTGCTGAAGATTCTTGGTAAATCAGAACTAAGTCAATCAGGTAGATGGTTGTTGTTTTAGAACATAATACATATCTAGAATAATAAAAAGCTTTATAAATACTGTGGCTGAAATCTTTTTAAAAATTATTTTTATCATGATATGGACCATGAATAGAACATACACACACCTAAACATATACATATATATCACGAAATAGAGAAGTTAAAGGGGTATTCCAACTAGGAGCTAAAAAAAAAGAAATGCTCCTAAACCTAGCTGAACTTACCAAGTCCCCCTGAGTATTCTGAGCTGTCTTCCATCTTTCTAGCTGCAGCCATTCCTGGATTACATGTTTTTTTTTTCCTAAAAGCCATCCAAGATGGCAAACAAGCTTAGATTATGGGTGGGGATTGACCAGGGTTAAATGTTTCTTAAGTGGAGTACCCTTTTTAACTCTGTCCAGTGGAAAAAAATATCCCCTCTTTATTACAGTCTATTTGGATGTGAACCAATGTAGGGAGTTCATGAAGAGATGACCCTAATTTTCATACACAGTGCCAAGGTCTGATTGGTTGCTCTGAGAAAATCACTTCAGTTTCTGTCTGATAAATTGGGGCAATTTAATTAATTAATTTAAGTTAAGAAAGGACATATCTGTTCTCCCATCCCTGCCTCACAGCAAACTAACTCCAGATCTTTGAACTCCTAAAGAAGACCAAACATGGAGGTTTCAGTCAGCCATTTTCTGAATTATTTGCTGTTCATTGTTGGCCGTGCAGCTCAAAAGAAAGCTCCGCTCACTGCCGCCGTCCACTCGCTCAGTGGCACAACATTTTGCTCCCCTAAAAGCAAAGTGAGTGGCAATTCCTACTATGTACACATTGCTACTCACTACTGGACAGGAGCAGGAAATCTGGAAAATTCCTGTTCCTGTATGTACACATCGTAGCATACTAAATAATGTACAGAAGCAGGGACCCTCACCCTGCGCACGGACGTGCAGGGTGAGGGTCCAATATATGTGAGTCTAAATTAACTCTTATGTTACAAAATCACCTTCGTTCTATGTATTTACACATTTTTACAATTTTACAAAACTAACTATACATATATTGCACATATGATCCTATCCAGAGGAAAACCATTATTACAACTACTACTAATATGTATATAAAAATACTCTAAAGCTACATGCCTAAGTGAGACCTTTCAGGCTCAATGTCTCAAGCTCTGTAACCAAAGTGCTTCACGTCAAGGAAGGTGTCTGTGGTTCTCCTCACTGTGATTACATATCTCAAGCTGTTCTATCACTTACCACCGTAATTCCCAAATATTGTGCCAACATTCAAAAAAATGGCCTGCTACCGTAGTTTCACCAAACTCATTTTTCTTATCACCTTCTTTGTTGTCCTTGACTGTACTAAACCTTTGCCTGCTTGTTTGGCTGACATACCCCATCCCACATGGGCATTTTAACAGGTAAATTACCTATAATTACATGTATGAAAGCCTTCTATGGGATATTTACTATCTTTGGTAGGGTGTCTCACCTTACTCCCTTTAATAATACTGTTGTAATTTTGGCATTTCATACATGCAAAGGTACTTGTCGCCGCCATGAATGTTTGTCTACTTACTTTCAGTTTTCTGATGTCACTCCTGACCAACTTGTTAGCCAAAGATTTACTTTTCTTATACCCTAAAATCAGCTTAACCCTAAATAGATATCCATATTTAGGACCACTACTTAGAAAATCTTAATGTTTCAGCACAGATTGTCTTACTAGTCTAGAATTTCTATCATATGTCATACTGTACAACATTGAACTATCCATTTTGTCAACATTCTTTTTCTTCCGTTTTCCAGGGAATGTAGCGGCCTGTGAGCTAATTTGCACCAGTACCTTGGACTCAAACTTTCTAGCATGGATTTATGGCCAGTAGAGATGAGCGAATATGATTCGATCGAGTAGGTATTCGATCGAATATTGCGGTATTCGAAAGATTCTAATACAGTGGAAGTAGTGTGTCGAATACGCGGCAAACATTTGAAAGTCCTCCTATCGCACTTGGCGCTTTTTTTTATCTAATCACCATGAGGGACCCTGGGAGTACATACGCAGAGCGAAAGCGGCGTCTACCCTCATTGGATGGCTGAACCACATGACCTTGAATCTTAAATACAAGCCTTCTGCCTCTCGACCGCAGATGCGCTTTCAACCTAGTCAGGGAGAGTTCCTCGAGCAGGGAGAGATAGGTTTTAATAGCGTTTTGGCTAGGCAGGCTTACTACTGAACCCAAAAGTCCTTTTCAGAGCCAATATCCAGCAAAAAAGTCATCTCTGCATCCAAAGCACTACACAGTGCTAAGAAATAGATCGCAGCAGCAGCATCTACTGTATTTATTTCAGTACCCTGTGTGCACAATTGACTTAGTGTCCCTGGTTTAGCCCACTAACGGCACGTTAACGTTATACCTATTGTGCCAGTTACCCAGTTAAAGGCCCGTGATACCTAGTGTGCCAGTTACCAAGTAAAAGGCATGTGATACCCAGTGTGCCAGTTGCCCAGTAAAAGGCACGTGATACCTAGTGTGCCAGTTACCCAGTAAAAGGCACGTGATACCTAGTGTGCCAGTTACCCAGTAAAAGGTACGTGATACCCAGTGTGTCAGTTACCCAGGAAAAGGCATGTAATACCCAGTGTGCCAGTTGTCCAGTAAAAGGCACGGGATACCCAGTGTCTCTGCTCTGCTGCGGCCTAGTGTTCAGCGTACAGTGTAATGCGTGATACGCGCAAATCACATGACGCTCTACGGACGCACATTGGAATCATGTATGTAACGCTGCACAAGAAATACAAAGGAAATGTGTGAACATTGCTGTAAACGTTCGTAAAGCTTTTGCAAATATTTTTTATTCGCAACTGCGGACAGTGGCATTATAATGCGATTTTGGGGTGTTGGGTGCACCCAGGCATGCTCCCCCTGATGTCACAGTATCATTCCGGAGGTTTCATGGGGGACTTGGTGAACTCCAAGTGGTCGAATTTGGATTTCCAAGTGCAGAGAATTTCGCGTATTCGTTCGAAAAGTCGAATCTCGGTGCCTACTCGATTCAAATTCTTGAAAGTCGAATATTTCTCTACTTGCTCATCTCTAATGGCCAGAGTTCGTGGGTTTCTTTCTTTGAGGATCCAGCAGTACAGAGGACTACAGTCTGTAGGTATACAAATACAGGTGTATTAAACACCAATTTTTTCTCTCACTATTTTGTATAATATTATTGAAATATCAACCTAAAAAATACATATTTTAAAATACATATTTTAAAACTATGGGTACCTTGGACCTCTCACTACTAGACCACCTTTAGACTATGTTCACACAACGTATAAACAATGACTGTTATTTGGCGCTCAAAACAACGGCTATTGAAAATTGCATTTAAGTCTATCAACAACAGACGGAAATAATTGACATAATTATTATTTTCATAAAAAATATGTTGTGTGAACATAGTCTTAAGCTGATGCTAACCAGACCTGGATGTTGAACAATAAATATTTGTCTTTTATCTTGCCTTTCTTATACATGCCCACTGCATAATGTGCAATGTAATAACTTATTTTCATTACTCACCTCATGGCACCCTATTGGACATTTCCTAAATCTGTTTTACTCTTAGGGACTTAGATACAGTATGTACATAAATTTATCTATGGATTTTTGGATTTATGTTCAGATTTAGGTTTTACTAAAGGCATTTCTTTGAGTTTTCTAGTTCCAATTTAATTTACTTGTTGACCTTTACTTTTAATAATGTCTAATACAATAATTTCTGTCTATGTCCACATTTTAATTATGTAATGAAAGCACTAAACCATTTGAGGTTTTTTTTATTAATTAAACAGAGGTTTCAAATATATGTGTGCTTTAATCTAGATCTGTGGTTATTAGATTTAGTCTACTTGAAAACATGTACTAATAAAGTGATTTCAGGCACAAAAGAAAACAATGCTTAAAAAGTGCATATTTAGTTTTTAATACCATTTTTACAAAACTAATCCAAGGTGTGAGACAGAGGGAATAACTCAGATAAGTGAAAATGCTTTTTACATAACACTAAACTGAAAGAAGACAATATTCTATTAAAGTTATTGTGATTTGTGCCTGTGTTCATTATTATTATCATGCTTTCTGTTTATCTAATTTTATCATCTCTACATAACGATTGTTATTAAGCCCAACACAGAAGAAAGTCGTGAATCTTAAGGTTGAACAATAAACCTCTGGCCAAGAAAAATGTATAATAGGAAGAAGCCTGTTTTTTTTTCTGTAATTTATTTCAGTGACTAAACTATTGGACAAACAGAAGTGTGCAAATAAAATGCCAGCTAATAAAAAGAAACATTTATAAACATGAAGGATACATAAACTTAATGGTAGGTTACTATAACAAATCAAATACACAAAATCATCTCAAATCTGTGGAAGAAAAAAAAATGCTTTAATTAGATAGGGTATAAAGAAGAGATCACAGGAGGTCTGACCCCTGGGACCCCCTGCAATGTCATCTACTGGGATCCCAAAATCCCACCATTTTCTTTTTTAAGTACACTTTTTTGCTTTTAATAGCATTCTAGGCTGTACATTTTGAGGCCATGTTCACATGGCGTATAATACCAGCCGTTCTGTGACCCGTCTGGGTCGGAGAACAGAGATGTTGCTGAAGATCATCCCTGGCTGGTACTGCAGCCATGTGCGCCCACATCCCAATTCACCACTGCACACAATGGAGTGCTCCATTGTGTGAACTGACATGTTCTGTGCGGCCACTATTTAATGAGTTCAAAGAATAAGTTTTTTGTCCGGCCAGATGGAATACGTCCGGAGCGTATACTGTGTGGTATCCCAGCTCTGGCTGGGATACCATTCATTCCAATACAGCATATGTTTAGCATAAATCACGGCCGTTGTTGCAAATTGCAACAACAGCAGTAATTTATGCTAAACAAATGTTGTGTGAACATGGCCTAAAATAGTAAAAACCTGATGTTTTTTTTTAACATTCTAGTTATGTGTTTCTGTTATTAAAGGACAAGTGCCATGAAAAACTTTTTCCCAGTAATTGAAGCACATTACAAAGTTATATAACTCTGTAATGTGCTTCAATCACCTATCTGCCTCCCTTCCCTGTCTTTTCCCCCCTCCACCCCCCACCAGGAAGTGTCCTGACTCACACAGACCTGATTACTGTCATCACCGTCACCAGGCAGCTCCTTCTTGTGAGGATGAGTCATCAGTAGGAGGGCTGCTCTAGGTCCTGTTACACCAGCCTCCCCCTCCCCCTCCTTGTCAGGTGACTCTGCTTGCTCAGCTTATCTTCTCTAGTGACATGACTCCACTGAGTCCACGGCAGCAGGAGAGGGGGTATGAGGGGAGGGGGAGCTGCCTATGTGCCGGAGTCAGTCGGAAGGAAGATAAGCAAGTGAGATGTGACAAGTAATGGCTTGCAGTTGTTCAGCCAATGGGAGCTGAGCAAGCCTGTCACCTGACAAGGCAGGGGAGGGGGGAGGCTAGTGTAACAGGAGAAGGAGAAGGTGACGACAGTAATCAGGTCTGTGTGAGTCAGGACACTTCCTGGTGGGGGGTGGAGGGGGGAAAGACAGGGAAGGGAGGCAGATAGGTGATTGAAGCACATTATGAAGCACATTACAGAGTTATAAAACTTTGTAATGTGCTTCAATTACTGGGAAAAAGTTTTTCATGGCACTTGTCCTTTAATGTAGTGATGCCCTATAAACCTTTTGTTTTTGTTCTATGTTGTCTATGGGTAATTTTTATTTTTACATTTCTGTTTTAGAATAACTGTGTCATGGATTATCTCCTGAGCAGATATCTAAGCTTAGATTTTAACAAATCAAAGCTGATGACTCTGATTACACCTGAGCCTTGATGATTTGGGGAAGGCATCAATGGCTTGAGATCGAGCCACCAATCAAGTTGCTATTAAAAAATCCACTGCTGTGTACTCCAGGTGCCTAAAAAAGCTGGATGCAGTCCTGGGAGACTTTTCTGTGACATTAGCTGTGGCTAATGAAGATGAGATTGTCTATGTACTGCCTATAAAATTATTTTTACTCCAAACATAATTGTTGCAAAAACAAACAAACAAACAAAAAACAGCATTTGGCTTTGTTCACACAACGTCGGAAACAGAGAAAAGGCGTCTGATTTTGATATTAAAAATAACGTCCGTTTTTTGCTGTGATTTAACTGACTGCAATGCATTGCAGTCAATGGAAAGACTAACGTCCAATGCGTACAATGTATTAAATATCGGACATTTTTTACCTCAGACGTCATAATAATGAACATGATCCTTATTTTCATACGTCTTTTGCAAACAGTGAACTTTTTTTATTAGTTGCTCACACACAGTTTTTCTTTTGTCACCATTCTTTCTCCATTTTTTTCTATTAAATTCAATGGACTTTCAATGGACACCCAAAGGGCAATTAGTAATCCCAAATTAAAATAATGTGCAAACACCAGTCATTGCACTAAGGGGAGGCCAGACAGCTAAATTACATCCGTTATTTTAGACTCAAAATAACAGACGCAATTTTAAACAGAGCTAAAAAAAATTTGTGTGAACATAGCCTTACAGTGTCCATATTAGGACACAGTCAGAAGTCAGAGTGAAAAATAATTTTTACACAAGTCTGACACTTGACTCTTGATTAGGACATAGAAGTCAAAGTCAATAATCATTTTGACACAAGTGTGACACCTGACTCTGAGTATTGATGGTAACTGACTTCTGACTATTGACTTTGACTACTGACTTCTGACAACTGACTTTTCACTCTTGGCTATTTATTCCTGACTTCTTATCAAAAAATGTGTGATATCTGATCTCTTTAATGTCAGTAGTTACAAGTCCCTATTCAGTTTGTGGTTCACTTTCACTACAGTTGCTAGGCAGCCCCTAGCTTGCATTATTCAGGTAACAGAATAAAGTGATAGCTGACTTGTCATAAGTGAGAAGTCCTGTCTCACTTGTTCATTGCATACAGAGCTGAGTTTTGAAACACTGTATTTGTTCCAGTTTAGCAAATAGCTGACCTATTGCCTTGAAGCTTCCCTGCTTGAAAAATAAAAGTCTATGCAGGGCCGTTTTTACCGCCATTTGAGACTGGCAACCGCATGGGCTCCAGTTGTAGTGATTGCATACTAGAGCTCAGTGCATACTGACAATACTGCTCTGCAGCTGTGGGAATGATGCTACCAGGGATGGTACGTGTGCCGCAGGCCCTGCTGCTCCACAGTTGGATGCTGCTGGCCAAAGGTAGAAAATGTGCTCATCACTTAGTTTAAAAGTCAATCACTGTGACCGTCGTCCCGTGAGGTCCCCAGTCTCCCATGGCAGTAAAAACAACCCTGCATAGACACTTATTTTTCATGCAGGGAAGCTTCAAGGCTCCACACATTCAGTCAGTGCCTCTGCTCCTGGTTAACAATAGGTCAGCTATTTGCAAAAATGAAACAAATACAATGTTTTAAAACTCAGCTCTGTACGCTATGAACAAGTGAGACAGGACTTCTTACTTATGACAAGTCAGAGATCAGATACTGTATCACTTCATTTTGTTATTTGAATGCTGAACGCTAGGGGCTGCCTAGCAATTGAAGTGGAAGTAAAACTCAGACTCAATAGGGACTTGTAATATTTAACTACTGACATTTCAGAGATCAGATATCACACATTATTTGATCAAAAGTCAGGTATAAGTAGTCAAGAGTCAAAAGTCAGCTGTAATGTGTCAATGGTCAGTAGTCAAAGTCAGAAGTCAGTAGTCAAAGTCAGTAGTCAAAGTCAGTAGTCAAAGTCAAAGTCAGAAGTCAGTTATAAGAAGTCACTTATCAATACTCAGTCAGGTGTCACACTTGTGTCAAAACGATTCTTGACTTTTACTATGTCCTTATCAGGGGTCAGGTGTCACACTTGTGTAAAAATGATTCTTCACTTTGACTTCTCACTATGTCCTAATATGGACACTTTACTCCTTACCCTTCCACAGCTGTTGAATGTTCCGGTCCTAGCTGCAGTTTGCTGGGTATTGACTTTGGGACAAAACAGCAAAACACTGCATGTGTGCTTTGATTTGTGCTGATCCCAACATATTGGTTCCGTTGTGGCTCTACAGTGCTTTCTGAAAGTCTTCAGACCCTTTAACTTTTTTCACATTTTGTTAACCTGAAATATTTTACTAAAATAACAAAAATCTAATTTCCCCCCCATTAATTTGCAAAAAAAACAAAACTATAATGAGCGTGTAAAAACAGATTTAAAATTTACAATTTGGCAAGGACATAAGTATTTAGATCCTTTGCTATGATACTTAAACTTTAGCCCTGCGGTCTCTCATTTCTCACTATGATCTTTGATATGTTTTTACACATTGACTGGAGTTACTTGTGAAAAATCTAGTTGGGTGAACATGATTGAAAAGAGACAACCTTGTCTATGTAAGGTTTTGCACTGAAGCATGGTGGTGGCAGCATTATACTGTGGGGTGTTTTTCAAAAGCTTGGACAGGGAGGCTGGTCATGGCGGAGGGAAAGCTGAATGCAGCAAATTACTAATATATTCTGAATGAAAACCTTAACCAGAGTGTTGTGGACCTTAGACTAAACTGAAGGTTTACCTTCCAACAAGATAATGACCGTAAGCGCATAACCAAGACAGCACTGGAGTGGTTTAGGGACAACTCTGTGCATGTCCTTGAGAGGCCCAGCCAAAGCCTGTCCTTCAATATAATTGAACATCTTTGGAGAGGCCTAAAAATTTCTGTCCACCAACAGTCCTCATTAAACTTGATGGATCTTGAAAGGATCTGTGAAGAAGAGAAGAAAATTCCTATATCCAGATGTACAAATCTTGTGATATCATAATTTAGAAGACTCAAGACTGTTTTAACTAATGTGCTTCAAGTAAATACCTAGTAAACAGAATACTTATGTCAGTAAAATATTTTGTTTTCTTTTTCTATAAATTAGCAAAAATGTACATTTTATTTTATTTTTTTTAGCACGAGGCCACAATATAACAAAATGTGAAAAAAGTGAAGGGGTCTGAATGCAATTCATTATGCAATTCTCTGCAAATCACTGCAAAGCAGAAAAAATAAATGTCCCTTCTCATCCTTGTGGTACTAATCTGCTGTATGACCATGCATGCGTCATGATGACATTTATGGTACACCCAAAGATGTTATTGTGTGGCATAGAACATACAGTATGCCAGGTTACATTCTATTGGTGTAGGTGGATGTGCACATCAATGACATGTAAATTGTATAAGAGTAGACATGACATTTTTTTTTTAAGTAATTATTTAGGAAAATTGATTATTTCCATGAAGATTTTTTTTAATCTTTTGGAGTGTCTGCAAAGCAGAAAAAATAAATGTCCCTTCTCATCCTTGTGGTACTAATCTGCTGTATGACCATGCATGCGCCATGATGACATTTATGGTACACCCAAAGATGTTATTGTGTGGCATAGAACATACAGTATGCCAGGTTACATTCTATTGGTGTAGGTGGATGTGCACATCAATGATATGTAAATTGTATAAGAGTAGACATGACATTTTTTTTTTAAGTAATTATTTAGGAAAATTGATTATTTCCATGAAGATTTTTTTTAATCTGGTTGGAGTGTCTATATTTTTGCTACTTATTTTTGGTTTAGTAGTCGAACCATCTAATAGACAACATCAAGTTCAAAGCCAGGGTTTAACCCCTTAACGACGCATGACGGATATACCCGTCATGCTGCCATTAAGAATATGCAGTGAGGGCTCCCGGCGCCGTCCCTCTCTGCAGCGGGCGGCACCCAGCTGTTTTGTACAGCCAAGGACCGCAAACATTAGCCACCGCGGTCGGCTAATTAGCTAGTTAGATGCAGCTGTCAAAGCTGACAGCTCCATCTAACTAATGTCACAGCCCCATCCCTGGTGTCTAGTGGGGGAGATCGCTCCCCTGTGATGCGATCGCAGAGGGGAAATCCCTTCTTCCTACCCGGGCCGGGCCTCAGCGTCTGTATGACGGGTCGGCAATAGATTGCTTCTGGCTGCAGCAGCCCTAAGCAATCTAACACTGATCTCATTGATCAGTGTATTTAAGTACACTGCAGTGATCTCTATAAGAGATCACTGCAGTAATAATAAAAGTCACCCAGGGGGACTAAAAGTTACAGTGAAAAAATAAAAAAAGGTTTTTCATCAATAAGAAATCCCCTCCCCTAATAAAAGTGTGAATCACCCCCTTTTCATATTTTATAAATAAATAAACAAACATACATATTTGGTATCGCCTCGTGCATAATCGCCTGAATTATTAAATTATTACATTCCTGATCTCGCACAGTAAACGGCGTAAGCGTAAAAACCCGCCAAAAATAATGATTTTTGGTCACATCAAATCCAGAAAAATTGTAATAAAAAGCAATCAAAAAGTTACATATGCGCAATCAAGGTACAGATAGAAAGTTCACATCATGGCACAAAAAAACTACACCTCAGACAACCCAATAGACAAAATAATAAAAGCGCTATAAACGCGATTTTAAGGAACATATATTTGTTAAAAATGGTTTGAATTTTTTACAAGCCATCAAATAAAATAAAGCGCTATAAACGCGATTTTAACCCCTTCCTGCATATGGACGTACCGGTACGTCCAAATCTGCATACAGTTCCTGCAGATGGACGTGCCGGTACGTCCACGGGATGACAGGGGCGCAGGAGCTGCACTCCTGTCATCCTCGGCGGGGCCCGGCTGTCAGTGATAGGTAGTGGAGGTAGCGGAGAGCATGGGGCGGTCATCGGGACCCCCCCTGTGGGGTCCCAGTACAAGCGATCAGCGGTATATACTATATACCGCTGATCGCTTGTGCCATGTGGAACCCGGCACTTTTTATCCCCTGTCACCATCAATGATTGGTGACAGGGGATAAAAAGTGTCACCGTGCCCCCCCCCCCAAGTCGCCTCCCACCCCCCCAGTCACCCCCCCAGTCACCCCCCGTCCCCCAGTCACCCCCCTGCCCCTTATACATTACCTGCTCCTGGAGCTCCTTCCTCCTCGACGTACAGGCTGGTTATGAAGTGCGCATGCGCTCCATAACCAGCCAACTCTGAAAATTTAAAGTGACAGAGACCAATTTGGTCTCTGTCACTGAACTATGATTACTGAGATAGAAAATATCACAGTAATCATAGTAATACAGTGAAAATGAATGTATAAAATACAAAAAGTGACAAACATACAAAAAAATAAAACACACACTTTTTATTATAGTAATAATTGCAGTTTACTTCCAAATTACCCTTAACCCCCCCAGATTACCCGTAACCGCCCCAGGTTGTCCGTAATCACGCCAGATTGCACGTAACCCCCAAGATTACATGTAACCACCGCATGTTGCCCGTAACCACAGCACGTTGCCCGTAACTACCGCACGTTGCCAGTGACCCCCTCCAGATTGTCCTTAATCACCCCAAATTACATGTACCCACCCCAGATTACCTATAAACACTTCAGTTTATCCATAACAATGCAAGATTGTCTGTAACCCCCCCCCCCCCCAGGTTTCCCGTGACCACCCCAGGTTGCCGTAATCATGCCAGATTACATGTAACCCCCCCAGATTGCACGCAACCACAGCAGGTTGCCTCTGAACACCGCAGGATGCCTCTGACCACCGCACGTTGCCTCTGACCACCGTACATTGCCTCTGACCACCGCACGTTGCCACTGACCACCGCACGTTGCCACTGACCACTTCACCTTGCCTCTAACCACCCCAAATTGCCAATGCCAATTGCCTCCAGATTGCCCGTAACCACGCCAGATTACAAATACCCACCTCAGATTACCTATGAGCACTTCAGTTTATCCGTAACCACCCCAGATTGCCCGTAACCACCCCAGATTGTCCGTAACCACCCCACGTTGCCCGTAACCACCCCACGCTGCCTGTAACCACAGCAGGTTGCCTGTAACCACCCTAGATTACCCTTAACCACCCCAGATTGTCTGTAACCACAGCAGGTTGTCCGTATCCATGTCACGTTGCCCGTAACCACCCCAGGTTGCCCGTAACCACCCCACGTTGCCTGTGACCACCCCAGGTTGCCTGTAACCACAGCAGGTTGTCCGTATCCATGTCACGTTGCCCGTAACCACCCCAGGTTGCCGTAACCACCCCAGGTTGCCCGTAACCACCCTAGGTTGCCCGTAACCACCCCAGGTTGCCTGTAACCACCCCAGGTTGCCTGTAACCACAGCAGGTTGTCCGTATCCATGTCACGTTGCCCGTAACCACCTCAGGTTGCCCGTAACCACCCCAGGTTGCCCGTAACAACCCCAGGTTGCCTGTAACCACCCCAGGTTGCCGCGACCACCCCATGTTGACCGTATCCACCTCATGTTGACCGTATCCACCACAGATTACCCGTTACCACCCCAGGTTGTCTGTAACCACAGCAGGTTGTCCGTATCCACCCCACATTGCCTGTAACCACCCCAGGTTGCCCGTGACCACCCCATGTTGACCGTATCCACCCCAGATTACCCATAACCACTGTAACCACAGCAGGTTGTCCGTATCCACCCCACGTTGCCTGTAACCACCCCAGGTTGCCGGTAATCACCCCAGGTTGCCTGTGACCACCCCATGTTCACCGTATCCACCCCAGATTACCCGTAACCACCCCAGGTTGCTTGTAACCACCCCAGGTTGACTGTGACCACCCCATGTTCATCGTATCCACCCCAGGTTGTCCGTATCCACCCCAGACTACCAGTAACCACCCCAGGTTGTCCGTATCCACCCCAGATTACCCATAAGCACCCCAGGTTGCCCGTAACCACCCCCAGATTACCTGAAACCACCCCAGACTGTCCGTAACCACCCCACGTTACCTGTAATCTCATTTTTTTTATTGTATTTTAGTAACTGCGCTATTCTAATAACCGATACTAGCTGCGGTTTTGCTCCAGCAAATTGGCGCTCCTTCCCTTCTGAGCCCTGCTGTGTGCCCATACAGTGGTTTACGCCCACCTATGGGGTATCGTTGTACTCAGGAGAACCTGCTTTACAGATTTTGTGGTACGTTTTTTCTCCTGTTTTAAACTAAATGAACATATTATTGGAAAAATTCGAGTTTTTCATTTTTACTAGCCAATTTTGAATACTTTCCTCCAATACCTGTTGGGTCAAAATGCTCACCACACACCAAGATGAATTCTTTAAGGGGTGCACTTTCCAAAATGGGGTGACTTATGGGGTAGGTTCACTCCACTGGCACTACAGGGGCTCTGCAAACGCACCTGGTGCTCAGAAACTTCTTCAGAAAAATCTGCACTGAAAATGCTAATTGGTGCTCCTTCCGTTCTGAGCCCTGCTATGTGCCCATACAGTGGTTTATACCCACATATGGGGTACCGTTCTACTCAGGAGAACCTGCGTTACAGATTTTGTGGTGAACTTTCTCTCCTGTTCCTCAAGAAATTTAGAAATTTCAAACTAAAGGAACACATTATTGGAAAAATTCGCGTTTTTCATTTTTACTGTCTACTTTTGAATACTTTCCTCTAATACCTGTGGGGTCAAAATGGTCACCACACCCCAAGATGAATTCTCTGAGGGGTGCACTTTCCAAAATGGGGTGACTTATGGCGGGATTTTACTCCGCTGGCACCACAGGGGCACTGCAAACGCACCTGGCGCTCAGAAACTTCTACAGCAAAATCTGCATTGAAAAAGCTAATTGGCGCTCCCTTCCTTCTGATCCTCGCTGTGTGCCCATACAGTGGTTTACGCCCACATATGGGGTACCGTTGTACTCAAGAAAATCTGCTTTATAAATTTTGGGGTAATTTTTTTCTCTTGTTCCTCGTGAAATTGAGAAATTTCAAACTAAACGAACATATTATTGGAAAAATTCGAGTTTTTCATTTTTACGGTCTAATTTTGAATACTTTCCTCTAACACCTGTGGGGTCAAAATGCTCATCCTACCCCAAGATGAATTCTTTGAGGGGTGTACTTTCCAAAATGGGGTGACTTTTGGGGGGGTTCTATTCTGCTGACACTACAGGGGCGCTGCAAACGCACCTGGTGCTCAGAAACTTCTTCAGCAAAATCTGCATTGGAAAAGCTAATTGACGCTCCCTTCCTTCTGAGCCCCGCTGTGTGCCCATACAGTGGTTTACGCCCACATATGGGGTACCGTTGTACTCATGAGAACCTGCGTTACAAATTTTGTGGTGCTTTTTCTCTCATGTTCCTTTTGAAAATTAGAAACTTTACTCTAAACGTATATATTATTGGAAAATTTTAATTTTCCATTTTTTTACGGCCTAATAGTGAATACTTTGCTCAGCCCCTGTAGGGTTTAAATGCTCATTATACCCCTAGATTAATTCTTTAAGGTGTGAAGTTTCCAAAATGGGGTCACTTATTGGGGTTTCCAGTATACAAGCCTCCTAAATCAACTTAAGAAAAGAACTGGTCCCTAAAAAAATCAGTTTTGGAAACTTTCACGAAAATGTGGTAATTTGCTGATAAATTTCTAAGCCCCGTAACACTCTAAAAAATTAAAATATGTTTATGAAATAAAGCCAGAATAAAGAGGACATATCTGTAATGTGACTTAGTAACTAATTTATGTGCTACGACTTTCTTTTTTTAGAAGCAGAGACTTTCAAAGTTCATAAAATGCTATTTTTTTTAATTTTTCATGATATTTTGATGTTTTTCACAAAAAACTCACAAAGTAGTGACCAAATTTTGCCACTAATATAAAGTGCCATATGTGACAAAAAAACTATCTCAGAATCGCTAGCATATGTTAAAGCATCATTGAGCTATGAGCGCATAAAGTGAGACAGGTCAGATTTTGAAAAATGAGCCTGGTCATTAAGGCCCAAATAGGCTTAGTCTTGAAGGGGTTAAGGAACATATATTTGTTAAAAATGGTTTGAATTTTTTACAAGCCATCAAATAAAATAAAAGTTATACAAGTTACATATTGTAATCATAATGACTTGAGGAACATGTATAACAAGTCAGTTTTACCCCAGGGCAATTGGCGTAAAAACAAAACAAAAAAAAACTAATAACAAATGGTTTTTTTTCTTTCAATTTCACCACACATTGAATTTCTATGCTGCAGAGATCTCTATGAGAGATCAAAGCACTTATACTAGAAGTCCCCCAGGGAGGCTTCTAGTATAAGTGTAAAAGTAAAAAAAAAGGTGTTGTTGAAATAAAAAGCCCCCTCCCCTAATAAAAGTCTGAATCACCCCCCTTTTCCCAGGTTATAAATAAAAGTAAATAAATAAATAAACAAACATGTTTGCTATCGCCGCGTGCGTAATCGCCCGAACTATTAATTAATCACATTCCTGATCTCGTATATGCGCAATCAAGGTACCGATAAGAAAAAAAACATCATGGCGCAAAAAATGACACCTCACACAGCCCCATAGATCAAAGGATAAAAGCAATATAAGCCTGGGAATGGAGCGGTTTTAAGTGACATATCTGTTGACAATGGTTTGAATTTTTTACAGGCCATCAGATACAATATGTTATACATGTTACATATCGTTGTAATCGTAACGAATTTAGGAACATATATAACAAGTCAGTTTTACCCCAGGGCGAATGGCGTAAAAACACATTTCCCCAAAATAAACAAAATGCGTTTGTTTGTTTTTTTCAATTTCATCACACATTTATTTTTTTTCTGGTTTCGCAGTGTACTTTATGAAAAAATTCATTGCAAAGTACAGTTAGTGGCGCAAAAATTTGGGTTTCTAGGTGAAAAAATGCAACTGCTATGGCCTTTTAAGCACAAGGAGGAAAAAAACAAAAACGCAAAAATCAAAATTGCTACGGTCTGTAAAGGGTTAATGTTAGTTTATAAAATAACTAGAACTACCCCCCATACCTACCACCACCAGGCGAACTAAGAAGAATCAGGTATCCCCTGAGCAGCAATTCACATCAGGGTGCTGTCAAAGGCTTGAGAGCTTGAGATGAGAGAAAATGCTAAAAAGGTTATGCTATTATACAAATAATATAAGGCCACAAATAGTCTGACTCATCATATACAGTCATATGACAACTTATTCTGAAAGCTTTGTTAAAGGTGACCATTTAAACACTTTCTTTTTACCGACACCACAAAACTGTGTGCCTTTGAAAAGATTTCAAAAAGTTAAAAATGCAAATAGAAAGAATACATGTGGACTATTTAAATGCTATCTACCAGTAGGAGCCACTCCAGAGTAGAGTGACTTCAGATAAATAGATAAAAAGCATACAGATTGATGGTTTACACTATATAAAAGGAAAATCCATTCAAGAAAAAGTGTTGTCAAGGCAACTGTGATTTTAAATACAGACAAACACAAGATGTTTTGACATAATCTTCTCAGACAGGAAAAATATACACATTATGTAACAAACTGCAATTCGCTAAAATGCTCTAAAGTAGAGATGAGTGAACTTCGAGTACATTCGGGTTCGTCCAAACCCTCTGCTTTTGGAAGTTCATTTACAATACTGTATATATTGATGGTTTCAGATTGAAGATCCAAGAAAAAAGAATCACATTCAGTAACACTACTAATATGTTAAACATATGTAATAAATATACTTGTGACAAATTTTCTGTAAAATCTTCATGTTTCAGTGTTCCAGCCCAGCATATGAAGTCAATCAGGATAAAAGGGTGAAATATAGAAGCATCAGAAATGGGATGACAAGGCAACTGAATCTATCTCACCTGAAACCCATTCTCAGTTCCTTTTTGGAAGAAACTTAGAAAAATGAAGATCACAAATGGAGGACTATGTAATTAATTGGAACCCCTTAAAGTGACACTGTCACCCCCTTTGTGCATTCTGACATCTCTACTGTATCATGTCGCTTTTACCATATAGTGCATTACGTAGACATAGGAACCCCCCAAACGTTACCATATTGCATTCTTTTTTTTACGATTTCACCAATTTATATCTTCATAAATAATAATTTTGGGATTCCATCATACATGTTATGGTAAAATGAATGACGCCATTACAAAGTACAACTATTCCTGTAAAAAAACAAGCCCTTACATGGCTTGTAGATAGAAAACTGAAAGTGCTAGAGCTCTTAGAAGGGGAGGAGGGAAAAACGAAAACACTAAGATCAAAATTTGCGCGGTCCACTGGGTCATTTTGGGCCTGGTCCTCAAAGGGTTAAAACTTTACCCCTCAAAACAAGGCATGGGACCTTTATTAACCCTTTTAGGTGGTTAATTGAAATAAAAGCAAGTGGAGAATTGTATAAACTTTTCGGGGGAGATTTATCAAACATGGTGTAAAGTGAAACTGGCACAGTTGCCCCTAGCAACCAATCAGATTCCACCTTTCATTTTCCAAAGAGTCTGTGCGGAATGTAAGGTGTAATCTGATTGGTTTGCTTGGGGAAACTGAGCAAGTTTCACTTAACACCATGTTTGATAAATCTCCCCCTTTAACTTTTTTTTGTGTGTAAATTTTTTGAGAATGAGGAGGGGAGGGGTGGCGAGGTGGAGAAGAAAGGTCGGGGGGGGGGGTGTAAAAGGTGAAGAGGGGGCAAGGTGGAGGGAGGGGGCATAATAAGAGGGATGATGAGAGTGAGAGGGATCATGAGAGTGGATGATGACAGTGAGGGGGGATGATGAGAGTGAGATGGGATGACAGTGAGAGTGGATGATGACAGTGAGAGTGGATGATGACAGTGAGGGGGGATGATGACAGTGAGAGTGGATGATGACAGTGAGGGGGGATGATGACAGTGAGGGGGGATGATAACAGTGAGAATGGATGATGAGAGTGAGAGTGGATGATGAGAGTGAGAATGGATGATGACAGTGAGAGGGGATGATGTCAGTGAGAGTGGATGATGAGAGTGAGGGGGGATAATGACAGTCCGAGGGGATGACAGTGAGAGTGGATGATGAGAAGGAAGGGGAGCCAGGCGCTCACTGGGGCGCAGCAACAGTGGCAGCAGGGCAGAGAGTGGCATTGCTCAGACTCAGGTATATGGCAGCCAACACCAGAGGGGTGCCCGCAGACCCGCCGGCTCCGGCACACCCCTGCCCGCTGTGGCAGGGCTCTAGGGCCTGTCGCCGGGCATTAAAGCGGCACTGGCATAGTTGGCAATAGTCCCGAGTATGACGCGATAAGCCCCACCCCCATCGCGGTAAGCCCGACGCCCACTGTGGGCCGGGGCTTACTGTGATGGGGGCGGGGCTTACCGCATCATACTCGGACTGTTGCCAACTATGCGCTGGGTGTCATGAGAGGGAATTAGGGGCAGCAGCAACGGCAGCATTGCAGAGGGCCCAGTAACATGGCGCCCGGCGCCGGAGGGGTGCCCGTGGCCCCTCTAGCTCAGGCACACCCCTGCCGGACACCGGTCATCATGAATCAGCAGTGAAGACTGAAGGGGGGACCAGCCACACCAGCGGGGTAGCCATGAAGACAGCAGCCACAGTGCCAAGGGCTGCAGGGAAGGTATGAAGGGAGGGGGGTGGGACTTGGGCAGGGACCTATCTTAGAATCCGTACAAAGCTGTTGCTTAGGCAGAGTATGGATTCTCAGGAATGTAGGACAGTTTTGAACAAGTAGCTCAGAGCCAAACACAGCTCTAAGGGGACATTCATCTGCATGTATTTCAAAAACAGTTCACTTTTTACTATTACAATAAATTGCAAAAATTATTATTATGACTTAGGCTAACTAAAAAAAAAAATGTTTTTATAGTTGGGCTTTAACCCCTTCGTGCTGCAGCTAGTTTGGGCCTTAATGACCAGGCTAATTTTTCGAAATCTGACCTGTCTCACTTTATGCTCTTATAGCTCAGTGATGCTTTAACGTATGCTAGCGATTCTGAGATTGTTTTTTCGTGACATATGGCACTTTATGTTAGTGGCAAAATTTGGTCACTACTTTGTGTGTTTTTTCTGAAAAACATCAAAAGATCATGAAAAAGTTTAAAAATTAGCATTTTATGAACTTTGAAATTCTCTGCTTCTAAAAAAAGAAAGTTGTAGCACATAAATTAGTTACTAAGTCACATTACCAATATGTCTTCTTTATTCTGGCATAATTTGGTAAACATATTTTACTTTTTTAGGGTGTTACGGGGCTTAGAAATTCATCAGCAAATTATCACATTTTCGTGAAAGTTTCCAAAACTGATTTTTTTAGGGACCAGTTTTTTTTTTTAAATGGATTTAGAAGTCTGGTATCCTGAAAACCCCCATAAGTGACCCCATTTTGGAAACTACACACCTTAAAGAATTAATCTAGGGGTATAATGAGCATTTTAACCCTACAGGGGTATGGGCACACAGCAGGGTTTAGAAGGAAGGGAGCGCCAATTAGCTTTTCCAATGCAGATTTTGCTGAAGAAGTTTCTGAGCGCCAGGTGCGTGTGCAGAGCCCCTGTAGTGTCAGCAGAATATAACCCCCCCATAAGTCACCCCATTTTGGAAAGTGCACCCCTCAAAGAATTCATCTTGGTGTGAGGTGAGCATTTTGACCCCACAGGTATTACAGGAAAGTATTCAAAAAAGACAGTAAAAATGAAAAACTCGAATTCTTCCAATAATATGTTCGTTTAGTTTGAAATTTCTCAATTTCACGAGGAACAAGAGAAAAAAAGTACCCCAAAATTTGTAACGCAGGTTCTCTTGAGTACAATGGTACCCCATATGTGGGCGTAAACCACTGTATGGGCACACAGCGGGGCTCAGAAGGAAGGGAGCGCCAATTAGCTTTTCCAATGCAGATTTTGCTGAAGAAGTTTCTGAGCGCCAGGTGCGTTTGCAGTGCCCCTGTAGTGTCAGCAGAGAGAAAAAACCCCATAAGTCACCCCATTTTGGAAAGTGCACCCCTCAAAAAATTCATCTTGGTGTGAGGTGAGCATTTTGACCCCACAGGTATTACAGGAAAGTATTTAAAAGAAGACAGTAAAAATGAAAAACTTGAATTCTTCCAATAATATGTTTGTTTAGTTTGAAATTTCTCAATTTCACGAGGAACAAGAGAAAAAAAGTACCCCAAAATTTGTAACGCAGGTTCTCCTGAGTACAATGGTACCCCATATGTGGGCGTAAACCACTGTATGGGCACACAGGAGGGCTCAGAAGGGAAGGAGCGCCAATTTGGGGTGTGGTAAGCATTTTGCCCCCATAGGTATTAGAGGAAAGTATTCAAAATTAGACAGTAAAAATGAAAAACTCAATTTTTTCCAATATTATTTTTTTTTAGTTTGAAATTTCTCAATTTTATGAGGAACAAGAGAAAAAAAGTACCCCAAAATTTGTAATGCAGGTTCTCCTGAGTGAAAAGGTACCTCATATGTGGGCATAAACCACTGCATGGGCACACAGGAGGGCTCAGAAGGAAAGGAGCGCCAATTAGCTTTTTCAATGCAGATTTTGCTGAAGAAGTTTCTGAGCGCCAGGTCCGTTTGCAGCGCCCCTGTAGTGCCAGCAGAGTAAAATCTCCCAATAAGTCACTCCATTTTGGAAAGTACACAACTCAGAGAATTCATTTTGGGGTGTGGTGACCATTTTTACCCCACAGGTATTAGAGGAAAGTATTCAAAATTGGCCAGTAAAAATGAAAAACTTGAATTTTTCCAATAATATGTTGGTTTAGTTTGAAATTTCTCAATTTAACGAGGAACAGGAGAGAAAACGTACCCCAATATCTGTAACTCAGGTCCCCCTGAGTAAAACGGTACCCCATATGTGGGCATAAACCACTGTATGGGCACACAGCAGGGCTCAGAAGGGACGGAGCGCCAATTTGCTGGAGCAAAACCGCAGCTAGTAATGCTTATTAGAATAGCGGAGTTACTAAAATAAAATAAAAAAAATGAGATTACAGGTAATGTGGGCTAGTTACGGGCAACCTTGGATGGTTATGGGCATCCTGAGGTAGTTACAGGTAATCTGGGGTGGTTACAGACAACATGGGGTGGTCACGGGCAACCTGCTGTGGTTACGGCAACCTGGGGTGGTTACGGGCAACCTGCAGTGCTTACAGACAATCTGGGGTAGTTACGGGTAACGTGGGGTGGTTACGGGCAACCTGCAGTGTTTACAGACAATCTGGGGTGGATACGGGCAACGTGGGGTGGTTACGGATAAACTGAAGTTCTTATAGGCAATCTGGGGTGGATACCTGTAATCTGGCATGGGAACCGCAATCTGGAGGGGGTCATTGGCAATTTGGGGTGGTCAGAGGCAACGTGGCATGGTCAGAGGCAACGTGCGGTGGTCAGAGGCAACGTGCGGTGGTCAGAGGCATCGTGGCGTGGTCAGAGGCAACGTGCAGTGGTTACTTGCAATCTGGGGGGGTTACATGTAATCTGGCATGATTATGGGAAACCTGGGGGGGTTATGTGCAACCTGGAAGGGTTACAGACAATCTGGGATTGTTACTACTAAACTGAAGTGCCTATAGGTAATCTGGGGTTGGTAAATGTAATTTGGGGTGGTTACGGGCAATCTGAAGGGGGTCACTGGCAATTTGGGGTGGTTACGGGCAATGTGCAGTGGTTACGGGCAATGTGCAGTGGTTACGGGCAACGTGCGGTGGTTACGGGCAACGTGCGGTGGTTACGGGCAACGTGCGGTGGTTACGGGCATCGTGCGGTGGTTACGGGCAACGTGCGGTGGTTACGGGCAACATGCGGTGGTTACGGGTAATCTGGGGTAGGGTTAGGGGTAATTTGGGAGTAAACTGCAATTATTACTATAATAACAAGTGTGTGTTTTATTTTTTTGTATGTTTGTCACTTTTTGTACTTTACACATTCATTTTCACTGTATTACTATGATTACTGTGATATTTTATATCACAGTAATCATAGTTCAGTGACAGAGACCAAATTGGTCTCTGTCACTTTAAATTTTCCAGAGTTGGCTGGTTGTGAAGCGCATGCGCACTTCATAACCAGCCAGGACGTCGAGGAGGACGGAGCTCCAGGATCAGGTGAGTATATGGGGAAGGGGGGGGTGACTGGGGGACAGGGGTGACAGGGGGGTTGGGGGGGCGACTTGG
Organism: Dendropsophus ebraccatus; assembly: GCF_027789765.1. Taxonomy (NCBI): domain Eukaryota; kingdom Metazoa; phylum Chordata; class Amphibia; order Anura; family Hylidae; genus Dendropsophus; species Dendropsophus ebraccatus. The sequence goes on from NC_091458.1 coordinate 73,680,964, forward strand.
GGGGTGGGGGGGACATCACTTTTTATCCCCTGTCACCAATCATTTATGGTGACAGGGGATAAAAAGTGCCGGCGGCACATGGTACAAGCGATCAGCGGTATATAGTATATACCGCTGATCGTTTGTCTCGGGACCCCACAGGGGGGTCCCTGATGACTGCCCCATGCTCTCCGCTACCTCCGGTGGCGGAGAGCATGGGGCTTTCATTCATTTAAACTTTTTCATCCCTGCGAACAAACATCGTTTGTTCGCAGGGATGGCGGCGGCCATCTTGGAAATGATGGCCGCCGGGGGAGGGGGGTTAGTGATTCCCTACTAGGGGGGGCTGATCTGGGGTCTGAGGGGACACTTATTTTTTGTGATTTAAATTTTTTATTAATTTTCAAACTTTACAGACATTTACATAAATAAGGTATATACCTTATACTCATGATACGAAGCAAACACATAAACAATTATAAGCAATACATTAAGTCCCTCCCCCCCCTCCCCGACATCTGAGTCTCTATATTAGCCTATTATTTTATATATCACTAATTCTCAGTATATTTTACCTTAATTTTTATGTCTCTTATCCTAACTTCTATTGGGGTAAAGCTGCAAATAGTACATGCACCATTTTTGCCAATGTTTGTGGGATCTTATAATCCCATCCATTCCTACAGCTATTGCAGTTTCCATCTTATAATTGTGTTGTACCTTAGCTATAACCTCTAGTGTAGATGGGATTTCACTAGATTTCCATCTTCTAGCTATGCTGCTTCGTGCTGACATTAATACATGCAGCAATATTACCCTGTCTTGGGGTGGAATGTTCTCAGTTTCCATTGAAATCAATGCCAGACCTGGACCCCAATTTGGTTGGTAGCCAAGTATACTTCGTATGAGGTCCTCTATTTGGGACCAGAACATCTTAATTAAATGGCATTCCCACCATATATGAAGCAGAGTGCCATTGCTCTCATGGCACCTCCAACATATCGGGGACATATTTGGAAAAAATTTTGCTAACTTATATGGTGTCCTATACCATCGGTATAATAATTTGCGGGATGCTCCTAGGTGTCCAATACAGTGTGATACTCTAGATGGAATACAATATACCGTGTCCCATTCATCCTGTGTAAATATATGACCTAGGTCCTCTTCCCATTTCTTTGTAAATGTAAATGATTTTCTTTGAGATAATAAAATTCTGTATGTTAGGGCGAGGCCCTTTTGACTTTCTTTTAAGTTGTATAGGAGTTCTTCATATTTTGTTGTTTTAAGATCAGATAATGAATTATTTAATTTGATCGTGTGAAGGCAGTGCCTCAGTTGAAGGTACTTATAGAAGTCTTTATTATAAGGGGACACTTATTTCATCTCCCCCCGCCGTGGATTCAAAAGCAGCGGCGGCACCGGTAATCCCCTTTACCGACGGCTGCCGCTATAACGTTAATAGCGGCGATTGTCGGTAAGGGGGGGGGGCGGGACGGACCCCACACACTGCCCCAATCCCTCAGCTACCTCCGGTAGCTGGGGGGATGGGGTGGGGGCCGTCCCGGCCCCGCAGCCTTATTCTCTGCCATCGCCGTAAAAAGCTGATGGCATCAGAATAAGGACCCTTAGTGACCGCCGTAAAAAGCCGTATCGGCGGTCACTTAGGGGTTAAGTTGTTAAGATTACAACAATATGTACATTATGTAACTTTTATTTATTTGATGGCTTTCAAAAAATTAAAACCTTTTTAAAAAATATACAGTATGTTCCTTAAAATTGCTCTATTCCCATGCTTATAACGCTTTTATCCTTTGGTCTATGGAGCTGTGTGAGGTGTCATTTTTTGTGCCATTATGTGCTCTTTCTTTGGGTGTCTTGATGGGGGGGATCAGGATCATATGGGATCAGGAATTAAATAAATTAATAGTTTGGGCGATTACGCATGCGACAATACCAAAAATGTTTATTTATTTATTTTTATTTTTTTATAAAATGGGAAAAGGAGGGTGATTCAAACTTTTATAAGGGAAGGGGATATTTTATTAATAAAAAGAAAATATTTTTTTTTACACACATGCTAGAAGTCCCCCTGGGACTAGATAGAAATATAAATAAATCCTCTTCATTCATTGCTGTATGTACTGTATGAAATGCATGTAATCTGCATGTAAAATGTACACAATCTCAGAAGTTATCAATAGAGTAAACGCAATGTTCTCATGAAACACTTTTATCTCCTGTCTCTTCACATAATATGAAGTTGATAAAACGTTGGAAACATTGGACTTCCTCACCCTTTGCAAAATAATCTGCTTATTTGTATACTTACTTATCTCCCTTCTGTAGAACTATTAAGTTCACAAATACTTAATATTGGCTAAAGTACTTATGTATACATTTCTGTGTTTTTGTTTTTGTTTTATCTTTTATCTTTCTTTCTTTACTGTAATGTTTATTGTTCAGGCCAACTGTAGGCCTTGTTGAAATTTTGTAAAAATCCAATAAAAATTTTAATAAAAAAAAAAAAGTAAAATGTACACAATCTCTAGCAGGATATCAGATTCCAACTTTCCTTTTTTATGTGGGTGGAAATGGGCTGGAAATGTAATAAGTCGTTTCATTGGTTGCAATTTGCAACACTGACATTTTTTTGGTTGAAATCATTTTATGCACCACTTTGTCTGCGTTACAGAGAATCCATGGAAATTCCATTTAAAAATTATTTATTTAATTTCAGTAACTTTAATGGATCTGGAACTTGAACTTTGAAGAGGAACTCCAGGTAGAGGTTAAAAAAATTAAACTTCTGAAGAAGCATAAAGCATTGCTTACCTATCTATTCCAGTTTTGAAACTACCAAAAATCCATTTGTTTTTTTTTTGGGGGGGGTTGTTCTGTTTTGTGTCTCTGCACTTCCCAGTTGAGCAGTTGTACAAAGTACTAAAGGTTCCATAATGCAATGCTTTCCCTCAGCTGTTCATCACAGTCTCCTACCCTGCACATTCCCTGCCCAAATCTGTTGCAGAACATCTAGGCTGTGTGCATACATTGCAGTTTCATTGTGCTACTGAATTATTTGCATTACTTTATCATTTCTTTGTTGTCCCACCCACACAGCACACTGTATTCTCTATCTGTAACACCACACAACACGCTGTATTCTCTACCTGTAACACCACACAACACGCTGTATTCTCTACCTGTAACACCACACTGTATTCTCTACCTGTAACACCACACAACACGCTGTATTCTCTACCTGTAACACCACACAACACGCTGTATTCCCTACCTGTAACACCACACTGTATTCTCTACCTGTAACACCACACAGTACGCTGTATTCTCTACCTGTAACACCACACAGCTCGCTGTATTCTCTACCTGTAACACCACACAGCACACTGTATTCTCTATCTGTAACACCACACAGCACACTGTATTCTCTACCTGTAACACCACACAGCACGCTGTGTTCTCTACCTGTAACACCACACAGCACACTGTATTCTCTACCTGTAACACCACACATCACTCTTTATTCTCTACCTGTAACACCACACAGCACGCTGTATTCTCTACCTGTAACACCACACAACACGCTGTATTCTCTACCTGTAACACCACACTGTATTCTCTACCTGTAACACCACACAGTACGCTGTATTCTCTACCTGTAACACCACACAGCTCGCTGTATTCTCTACCTGTAACACCACACAGCACACTGTATTCTCTACCTGTAACACCACACTGTATTCTCTACCTGTAACACCACACAACACGCTGTATTCTCTACCTGTAACACCACACAACACGCTGTATTCCCTACCTGTAACACCACACTGTATTCTCTACCTGTAACACCACACAGTACGCTGTATTCTCTACCTGTAACACCACACAGCTCGCTGTATTCTCTACCTGTAACACCACACAGCACACTGTATTCTCTACCTGTAACACCACACAGCACACTGTATTCTCTACCTGTAACACCACACAGCACGCTGTGTTCTCTACCTGTAACACCACACAGCACGCTGTATTCTCTACCTGTAACACCACACAACACGCTGTATTCTCTACCTGTAACACCACACTGTATTCTCTACCTGTAACACCACACAGTACGCTGTATTCTCTACCTGTAACACCACACAGCTCGCTGTATTCTCTACCTGTAACACCACACAGCACACTGTATTCTCTACCTGTAACACCACACAGCACACTGTATTCTCTACCTGTAACACCACACAGCACGCTGTGTTCTCTACCTGTAACACCACACAGCACACTGTATTCTCTACCTGTAACACCACACATCACTCTTTATTCTCTACCTGTAACACCACACAGCACGCTGTATTCTCTACCTGTAACACCACAGAGCACACTGTATTCTCTACTTGTAACGCTGATATTAGAATAAAGTAAAGAACCTTTTGATTTTTTTTCTTTTCATTTCCACGCACATATGATGATCAAGCATCTGTAATCTTTGAAGTTGAGCCCCAAAATAAGGCTCTGATCCTCTCTGCCATTTAGCATCATTTACATGTGTTACTGCATTATTTTTGTGAATACACTGCAGTACTGCAATGACACCATCCATCATGTGTGAACCAAGCCCTAATTACACTGCACACTTCTGCACAATTATAGAAATCAGTGCAACACCTGCTTCTGGCCGGTCAGAGATGGTGAATCACTCAGAGGATTGGGTTATCCAGGCAACCGTCCTGTGACATCATGCCCTGCCCCCTGTCTGCATCATCAGCCTGAACTCAACAAACACACACAATGTGAGACAGAGGCATGGAAGATTTGTCTCCTAAGGTGGGAGAGCAGTGGGAGCAGGAGACAATGTGGATTTGCACAGATGCCATTTTTCTTTACTTCCTGGATTTCTATCAGCTACCAGTGTGGCAGTGTGGCAGTGTGGCAAGTATGGTAATACATTATATAGACACATCTATTTAACTTTTAATAGAAAACAAGTTTTCCTTATCCGGGGGTTCCACTTTAACTATACAATCAGATCATTTCTGGTCATCTTTCACTGTAATGTTTGAATAGATGTTTGCACTGATGAAAACATCTTTAGCTGAAACAATGTTCAATAATGGCCTTCCTCAATGTCTAACAGACTTTTGTATTTGCCTTTGAAATATGTATCCATGTTAACTAGCGTGTAATAAGAACACACTTCACTTGTGCTATCTACAAGCTATAAATACACAATTTAACCTTACACTGTATAATAATTCCAGTCCTGGCGGTAAAGAACAATTACTACATTGTTGTCTGGCTGTGATTTATTTGTAACAACTTGTGATCTCATATTTGGACTTTTTACTTTGCCTTTTTAGTAAATATTGTAGACATGTTTAAATCTTTACATTCATTTCTTCCTAATCTTAGTTATTAAATAGAATTTAAAGGGATTAAAGAGGATATGCCTTTCAACTGGTAAATGAAAGATGTAGTCAGATATGAAAGTAGGGACATAAGATAGATAGCGTGACATTTGATTGCGCTAACATATAATTTCAAATGACAAGATTTTGTACCTTGCTGGATCTTTATCAGATAGTTACTGTGCCTTTTGTATCGATGCAAGCATCCATTTTATACACGGATCAAGGCTTAGCATAACCCTTCATAGATTGTAACTAGATATTTGTTCTCAAATGTTTTGGAAGTTTGGAGAATACATTTTTCCACATAAATGAATTCTGCTCATCTTTATTTTAATTTTAAGGGGACAAATCATTAGAAAAAAAACTATTACAGCTATAAAAATGTTGCTACAGTATAAGCCCCCAGAACTGTTTCCAGGCATATAACTAACGTTATGAGCATTACCTATATGTCCCGAAAACTTATTTAGGGAAACCTACCAATGTAGGCATGGAGACAGTCTCCTCATTTGTCACAGGAAATCTTGCCAACAATCATACCTGCCTTGGAACATCAGCGTATAAGAACTGACAGCATCACAGAGGCGCCAAAGCTCTCAGGGAGGTGTGATTGCTGGCAGCAGTGACTAGTTAGGTATGTTTTACTAAGTATGCTTTCGGGATATATAAGTAATGTTCATAGTAGTTACTTACAGTATGAGGCTGCGTTCACACTACGTATATTTCAGTCAGTATTGCAACCAAAACCAGGAGTGCATTAAAAACACAGAAAGGATCTGTTCACACAATGTTGAAATTGAGTGGATGGCCGCCATATAACAGTAAATAACTGCCATTATTTTAATATAACAGCCATTGTTCTAAAATAACAGCAAATATTTGCCATTAAATAGCAGCCATCCACTCAATTTCAACTTTGTGTGAACAGATCCTTTCTGTGTTTTTAACCCACTACTGGTTTTGGTTGCAATACTGACTAAAATATACTGACTGAAATATACATATACTGACTGAAATATATGTAGTGTGAACCCAGCCTTAGGCTGGGTTCACACTACGTATATTTCAGTTAGTATTGTGGTCCTCATATTGCAACCAAAACCAGGAGTGGATTGAAAACACAGAAAGGCTCTGTCCACACAATGTTGAAATTGAGTTGATGGCATTTAATGGCAAATATTTGCAGTTATTTTAAAACAACGGCTGTTATATTGAAATAATGGCAGTTATTTACTGTTATATGGCGGCCATCCACTCAATTTCAACATTGTGTGGACAGAGACTTTCTGTGTTTTTAATCCACTCCTGTTTTGGTTGCAATATGAAGACCACAATACTGACTAAAATATATGTAGTGTGAACCCAGCCTATGCCTGTAAACAGTGCTAGGGGGCATATAGGAACATGTTTATAGCTGTAACAGCACTTTTCTTAAGATTGGTTCCCTACTACACAAATCTAACCTGCTAATTTGTCCCTCTTGTGCATGGGACACTGAGGATCAAGGTAAGTTTCTTACCTTCATCATCGGCATGTTTTCCAAGTAGTTTGTTGTTACATCAACAGGTGGCTCAGAGCACTTGGGACAAAATTATTGCCTACAGTGCACTGATCCTGTCCTCCCCTGGCTGGCCTGTTCTGTTCATATTTATTAAGAGGGGCAGGCTGGCGGGGGGGGGGGGGGATATTGTTGCTTTGGGGGTGGTAGTACTACCCTCAGTGTTATAAACCTCTGTATTAGCTTTTGGTTAGATTTACCTAAGGCCTTTGCGGTCCGTTTTTTACATCAAGTTTATGCATAAAATTAATGAAAACAAACAGAGGTATTTGTGCGCATCTGATTAAAAATAAATCAAAATGCATCCGTTTTTTTCACGGTACACAAAAATGTGGTCAACCATGTTTTTGTGTACCATGTTTAGGCTATGTTCCTACAATGAAAAAATGACAGCCACCTTTCACTGTTTTCATTTAGTTACATGCCTTTTTTTTTTCAACATATACATAAACATATGTTTTTCTTTATAATGTAAGTCAATGGAATAGATCAGTTTTTGCCAAAGATTCAATGTACATGTTTTTCTCCTTTTTACAATATAAGGCTATGTTTACACGCTGTATAAGACTGGCCGTTCCGTTATTAAGCTGGTTCACGGAAGGGCCGCCCTCATTAAAGATCATCCCGGCTTTTACTGCAGTACCACCTGGATGATCTTTAGCGTCGCGGAGTTCTGATGCGGGCGCATCCGACATGCCCGCATCAGAACTCCCCACTGCACAAAATGGAGCGTGCGGCCGAAGCCACTGGCTCCACTGTGTGCACTGACAGGGTTTTCTATGGTTGCTATTCAATGAATAGCGGCCGCAAAAAACTGGCATTTTAGTTTTCTACGTGAAAGATCCAGGCCAGAGTGTATATAAGGTCTGCATATAAGTCTGCTATTTTTATTTTGTGATCCGTTGAAAATGGTCCATAATTGCATCCGTAGTGCATCTGCAAAAATGTTCAACTGGTAAACAAAAAGTTGATCCATGTTTTTCCTGGACATCAGGCAAGTTACATCTGTAATGTCCATGAAAACCACAGATCCTATAGGCTTGCAGAATGTGAATAGCACAATTGCACCATAGAAATCAATGGGCAATTAGCTGACTTGTGATTGTGAATCTACAATCACAGAAAACTTTGCAGGACGTGTGAATAAGACCTTATGTTGGACTTCATGTATGCACTCTACAAAAAAGCAATTCATGGATGCTTCAGTCACAGCATAAATATGCCATAAAACATGTTTCCATGTCCAAAGTACATCAGGGGAGCAGGTGAAGAGAAACTAAAAAAGAGGTTTCGGGCGTGGCTTAGCCATAGAGCTGTGTAGACGTGCTTCCGAGAAGTTCCATGCCAGCTGTTTGAAACAGCTAGAAATTCAGACTGTTCTTTTCTCTAGCAGTATGTTCAAGCACCAGAGGAACCCTCCTCACATTCCACCTTGCCTGGTGACCCGATTGGCCACCTCCATGCCCATTATCAACAGTCTTTTCAGTCTTCCACCCTGGCCATGCAAACCACATGGTAGCATGGCAACAGCATCAGCACCAATTCAGGGTCTCCCATCTAAGCAGGACCTTTACTTAGTCTTTCAAAGAATAGAAGTGGCCCAGCAACAGGCTTTAGAGGCAGTTTGAGAGAATGTAAGGGCTTCTACCATGCGTACCACCTCTAATAAAGACGTAATTACTGCCTTATCAACAAGAGTTACTATACTGGAGACAGAATCCTCCCAGTCCAGGTGACATTTACAGTCCCTAACCTTGCTCCTCAATGACCAGGAGAATTGAGGACGGAGAAATAATATACAACTGAAGGGGCTCCTAGAACGGGGTTCATAGGAGAACCTATTGCAGCTGGTCACTACTATTTTCAACATGGTCACCCACAGATGATGGATGCTACCGGCTGCGCAAGGTGTCCAGATTCTAGGCGCAAGACGCAGGTACACCTAGGGATGTGATGTACAAATTACATTACTACTCATATATAAAGTTTATTTAGAAGAAAGCCAGAGACTTTGGTCAGTTTATGTTTCAGAACTCAGAGGTCAGATCGTTACTTAACATTTCCGAACATTGTACATGAGGAGATTATAGAAACTGTTACTACCGCTGATGCATAAGTGTGGCGCCATCTACAGATGGAGACACTATTTCACGTCATTGTTAAAAAAGAGGAGTGCACGTTAACGCAAAAAAAAAAAAAACACAAGGAAGACCCTCCTGGTCTCTTCTTATTCCGGGACTCAGCCCCTATTTCAGTGCCAAACTCACTATTGCTGCATAGGGCTGCACTACAAGTGATGAACAAACATCCCGATATTCGGTTCGAATCCCGAACAAGAACATTTAAAAAAGATCATGATCGGTTCATGTTCGCCAAACATTCACAAACAAATAACGAACATACAGAAAAAGCGTACAATTTGCTCTATGCACATGCGTACAGTTTATCAAGAGCAAAATGTAAAGTACACAGTTGTGTTCACATTTGCGTATACATTTGTGTACACAGTAGCATATACAGTGGCGTACAGATTGCATACGTTTTGGTTAGACACATTCGTGCACATTATATATAAGGTGCAAAGCATAAATTACGCATTTGGTACATTCGCTGGTTTGAATATAATCAAAAATGATTGTTATAACCATTCTGATCATCAAACAAATTGTTCGTGATCAATGAACACGAACAATAAGGGTCATATTAGTACGAACATACGAACATTTACGAACATGTTCACTCATTGCTATACATGACTACTGGCTGGTTGTCACTTTACGTATGTGTAAACCCACTCGCGAAGACTTTACCTTTTACTCCTAAGCACACAATTTGTATTACAGGTTGGATTATTCATTTCTCTGCTGGCTCAGCTTTGTCCTGAAGCTGGAGCCCCTGTTATGTAAGATTATGTAAGGGCCAACCTAGATGGGTGGATGACGGTGCGTGACACCATCCATAAAGTGGCGGCCCACACAGACAACCTGGAACAAAGTGGATTAGTTCAGTGTGGGCACATTAAGTGCAGGATCCGAATAGCTGCCCCAACGGCGTTGGGGGACATATCTAAACCGACATTCACTTTCATTTATGACCTGTTTTCTGTTAATAGTCTGTTCCTGGCCTTGGCTGAAAAAATCTGTCAGATAATCAGACAGTCAGACATCTGTTGGTGTAATAGGGCCCTTAGGTACTGCCATACTATTATAATACTAAAAGGTTTGCATAGGATTCTAAAAATAGGTGTGTTATGATGCAGCAGATAGGGATCAGGGAAGAGAGAGGGTGGACACAGACAGTAAATCATGAACTTGCCCCCGTTTACTGTCCCTGCCTACACAGATAAGACTAACTTACAAATAATGGAGAGGAGGAGAGGTAAGGATGTTTTAAGGAGTTTCTTCATTCCAAAATACAGTAATACCTTGGTTCCTAAACACCTTGGTGTTCGAACACTATGGTATTCAAACTAAATTTCCCCCTGAAGTTTTTTTTTGTTGTACTCAAACGTTGTTCAGTATCCGAACAAAATCAGGGAAGATTATTCTATTTGTTAGACTATTGTTCAGCTGACAGTTATTAAGGGAATTCGGACACCTAGTTTACCGGAGCATGGATTCCTGTCATAATAACATAATTAGCCACTCTAAACGGGTGTTCCCCACAGCATAGGGGGGAAGAGAGACAGGCACTGGGTGGCGCCTGCCCCTTTTAGAACTTGGCACCAAATTCAAACATGACGCCAAGTTCTAACAGGACAGAGCTATGGGAGCTGCACGAATTGCGGGGACTCCTTTGCAGGCCACCTGCTCCTGTGCTTTAGCATCAGGACGAAAACTGGCAACCTGAAGAGGAATCCCTGCAGAACGCACCACTGCTCATCCAGCAGCAGTCTGCCAAAATATTCAACCCCCGATGCTTCTCCCTGACGCAGGGAAAAGCTCCTCTAGCCTGCCCCACCAGCCTGCTCCACCAGCCTGCCCCACCACACCTGCTCCACCAGCCTGCCTCACCACACCTGCTCCTCCAGCCTGAAGCACAGGTGCCTGCTGCTGGGGCAAGCCAGCAGAGGTATTCCCTTTGAAGGGAAGAACCAGCAGCTCTGGGGAAAGTGGACACTGACAAAAAATAATAATAATTCTAGGTTGACACGTTAAATAAATAAGAGATTTTATTTTATACAAATTTTTCATGACTGTCCCCCAACAGGTCAAAACTGACTTGGTAGAGTGTTTTGCTTTTATTTATTTATTTTTGTTTGTTTTTTTTAATCTGCATATTTCCACAAAAACATAATAGACCCATTTACTAGAAAAAACCTCTATGATCCTATGATAACTGTCACTTTTAGTAATACAGGTTGGCACTTTGGTTTATAACTGATTAAACATAAGAGGTAAGATATGACTCCTCAGTAAAACAAGTATTCAAAACAAACTGTCTTGCCTAAGGATACTATTAAACGGAACGATAATCAGCCGAATCGGCCCAATTTGGCCGATTATCGTTCTGTGTAATAAAGTCAACGATCAGCCCATGATCGTTGTCATCGGCTGATCGTTAATATAGGTTCTGACCTATAATCCTCGGCACCGACAGGTCGCTTAGCCAATCACTGGCCTGGACCACCGCAGCCAGTGATTGGCTGAGTGGCCTGTCAACTGAGACAGGCCACTCTGAAGCTGTAGCGCGTGGACCAGGGGGGAAGCACAGAGGAAAAGGAGTATGCAGTTTAAACAAGGGCTGCAAGGACATCGGTAACGATGTCCCTGCAGCCCTTGTTAAACGATTATCGGGCCGTTTACATTTATCATCGGGCCCCCATCGGCCCGCCTAATAGATGCTTTACATTGAAATCAGTTTAAAAGTTTATTTAGAAGTGGTAAAAAAAAGTATTTGAGAGAGATTAAAAAAAAAAAAAAAAATAGACAAAGCCATTTAGAACTATGCAGTATGGCAGCAGGGTAGAGGTCTGATTAAGAATCAGAAGCACTGGCTTTTAAGCAAAATTTCTGTCTGTCTACCATTAGGGAGTGTATTACAAATTATAGGCCATAAATTCAGAATTCGTACAAATTACACTTCATTAACTGAGAAAATATGAAGATGAACTATATTATCTACAAAAAGAATTTCTGTCTTTATTCTTTTTAATAAGATTTTCTTGGAAGGCTGAAGGTCTTGGAAAAGTTTATGTGGGGAGAAATCAGAGCAAAAAGTTTACATTAAGGCTATGCTCACATACTTTTTGGCAGTAATATGTAACAATAAATAAATAAATGAATATAATAGTAACTAATATAATAAACGAATATAATACTGTGGTTAGTAATAGTAATAAGATGGCCCCAGCACAGACCCAGAACACCTATAATTGGGTCTGTGAAATTGCTGACTGTCATATGTAGATGCACATTCTTAGTGTTGTCAGCAGTTATGGGTCCATGGCTGTGGACAGCTTTACGGACATGTAAATGAGGCCTTACACATGCTTTTTGTAGCCTATTTTTTTTTATGGAAACCTGTTGTATCTGCTACTATGAAAATGAGGCTCAAGTGGCCAGGGGGGGTTCTTAGCATGGCAAGAGCCCAAGTAAGTCCAGCCCATGTCCTTTTTATCTAGTTTCTGTCAGTCAAAAACAGTATATGGATAATAGGAAGTACAAAGATGTTAAATAAAATGACATGGGATGAAATTAACAAGGCTCCTGCTGTGCTGAGGAGTGCCTGGACACTTACGACAAAAAGGCTTATAATTTCCAGATGGTGAAGATAAATGACATAAAAAGGTATGTCCAGAATAATGATAGGAAGCCGTGTGGCTATGATAGATAGCAGTGTGGTTATTTACATATATATTTACCTGATGACAGGTGATGAACTTTATACATAGCAGAGAAGATTTATCAAGCAGTCTAACAGTAAGAATGCTCTTGAGAAAAATCAGAGGACATCTTTTAAATATTAATGAGCCCTGGTAAAATTAAAGTTGAGCAATTTACAGAAAAAATTAAAATAATCCATATTACTATAAAATCCTTAATCCTCCCAGATGCAATAATATTATGTCATCAGGCCTGCTGAAGGATCCATCCCTAAAGCTCCCAGGCTAGAGGTCAGACCTGAAGACCTTCTGAAGAGAAGAAGACCTGATCCATTCCCGGATTAGGTGAGTATAATGTTTTTTTTTTCCCTGTTGGACCAATGCAGGGCAGTGAGCATTATTACTTTAGGGACACAGCAGGGCAGGAGGCATTATCACTATGGGAGCACAAAAGGGCAGGGGGCATTATCACTATAGGGGCACAGCAGTGCAAGGTGTATTATCACTATGGGGCACAGCAGGGCAGGGGACATTATTATAATAGGGGCATAGCACGGCAGGGACACTGATATTATGGGAGAAAAACGGGGCAGGAGTTTTATTACTATGGGGGCACAGAAGGGCAAGGGGTATTACTACTACATGGGGCACAGAAGGGGCATTTTTATATGGGCAAAGCAGTGGCCATTATTACTATGTGTAGGGCACAGCAGTGGCCATTTTACAATGTGGGGGCACATCCGAGGACATTATTAATATATGGGGGCGCATCAGTGGGGGGAAATTATTATATGGGGGCACAGAAGGGGCATTATTACTATATGGGGCACAGCAGGGGGCATTATTACTATATGGGGACACAGCAGGGGGCATTATTACTATATAAAGGAGCACAGCAGGGGATCCTCCATACAGGGCACCACCCCTATACCTTCTCACTTTATTGCACATGACACCAAACAGTGGAATTACTACCATTTGCTGAAAAAGTGAGGAGCGTAAATGTTTGTCTGACAGGTTCTAAGATAAATTCTAGCAGGAAGAAATTGTCATTGTGGTCTGGGCTGGATGGAGAGGAAAGAAAAAGAAACATCTCAGATCAAAGAAGACACACGTCACCTGTGAGTCACTGAATGACATTTTTTTTTGTAGAACATTATTTGACTGGGGTGCCCCGAGGTAAAAAAAAATTCAACTAGTGCCCCAAGGTGGAGAGGGTTGGAACATACTGATCTAGATATACAGCCTAGCTTTTGCTTAGCTTTTCCTACTACCTGTCTGCACTGGTGACTCATTTTAAGGCTGTCAGAAATTACTACCCCTAAATCCTTCTCTTCTTACGTACTTGATACTACAACTCCTACAACTAGGGAATCCCTTTTATTCAAATGCATTATTTTTCATTTGGAAACATTAAACTGCACTTTGTAGTGCACTTATCTAGTAAAGCTAAACCTTTTCCGTATTACAGATTTCTCCAGGAAAAGGATCCTAAATAATGGTTTGCCTACCCAAACTGCCATTATAAAGTTTGGACTCAGAACTGTCCCATATAGTATTAGGCCCCCATACTGCCCCAATATAGTAGTAGCCTCTCCCTCACTGCCCCAATATAGTATTAAGTCCGATGAGAAAAAAATATTTTCTATCATTCCCTCACAGCTCCTTGTTTTCTGTTCCCCATGGCTTCACCTCCCTGAGCTCCCAGTGCATTCTACAGAGACAGTGCCTGCACTGGAAGTTCCAATTAAATTGACATTCTCTTTTTACCTCTTGTGCCACCCCGCTCACTTTCTGACAGCAGGTGGCGCCACTGGGGCATCCACTTCAACTGGTCTCATGGCAGAGGTGTCCCTGAATACACCTATGCCTGTAAACTATAATTGGAACACATGATGATAGTTATGCCATGATCTGTGAATGTGCACAGGGATTTTCATTGTATTGAGGCTGTTAATCAAGAGCATCAGGGAGAGAGGAGGGTAAATGTGACTGGATCTACTGTTTCCACCCCCCCACCCCCCACCCCCCCCCCCCCCCCGACTGGATAGCAGTAATTTACATGTAGCAGCCAAAGTTCTTTTTCTGTTATCTACAGCATCAGTTAGAAGAATTTCCTCACCATATGTACATCGTATGTACAATTATGTGTTTTCATGTGCACAGGCCTAACACAAAGGCCAAGATTTATCATTCCGTCTAAGACAAAGTTCAGAAACATTTTTGTCTCACACAGATAGCAGTCACAGTCCATGAGTTATGTCCGTTTTTTGTCTTAGACAGATTGATAAATCTGAGCCAAAGTCTTAATCCTTAGAATCTACCAGATTAAACTACATTAAGACTGTGCTGCATACACATTATGGTGGGATATTTTTAAGATTATTTGTAGAGGCAATTTATATTTTAGATGTCATAAAAATAAAAGTGGTTACAGAACTGCATATCCTTATAAATAGCATTTTTATTGAAAGTGAGTAAATGGCAGAAAGTCACCTTTTTCCTCAGCGCTTTGAATCCGGCATAGCGTTTCTAGCTTTTTGTGCTTCCGTCCATGAAATGACATTGAAATAAATATTTTCAGTACCAATTAATTACTCAGTTGGTGAAGCAAATTATTGCACATTACAGAGCTATATGTGTCAACAGCAAAAATAAAACAAAAAGCTAAAAAATACAAGTTGATTTCACTGGGACAGACACTTCAACACCTATTTCTATGTCACTGCTTAATTCATTGTCATGGAAACAAAATGTATCAAAACTGTTCTGTTTTCTTTCAGTGACCCAGTGAGCACAATTGCTACTGAAAAGAAAGGCAGACTAAGGCAATTTTTACAAATGATATGCTTCGGTTTGTAAGCCTTTCAATTTTGGATTTTGCTATTATGCCATACAAACAGATATAGCAAGTTCAATAGCATATATTTAACATGTCAAAGGACAAAAGGCAAAAAACTGTTATATGGTTAGAGGTTTTATTGTCCAAATGTAAACTATTCTTTTCATGTCTTTTTTATCATGTGGCTTTCACAAAATATTACTTATATATAATGTATATTTAAAAGAGTAAGTGACCATTAGGTGTTACACAAAGTCCATAGCAGGAAACTAAAGAGCTGCTTTACATTTTTGTTCTTCTAAATTGCTGTCTCTGAAACAAACAATCACCAATGAAGACGGCTCACAACTGAGATATTCCTGCCAGATATTTTTTGTTATGATTTATCTTTCTCCATGAATATATTTTGCTCAATCAAGACTAATTTTGCTTTGTTTTATCCTGGCCTTTACTGTTGGGTTGTCATGGAAACGGCACTTCATGTGATTCTTGAACTTCAGTGGCTGAATGCGTTCATGAAAACACCTCTCCTTTTCCTGCGTGGAGACACTAAGAGCCGATTTTGTGCATTGTGATTAGAAATTCACACAAAATCTATCAGCGGATAAATATAATAGCACATAGCTACATCAATTAAATAGAGTAGCCAATAATTTATTCTTTAATTAGAGCTTCCTTTTCCAGCTATAGATGTAACCTTTCAAGTGTTAAAAAAATAGGTGACCTAAGAGCTAATCATTAAGTATGAAATATAATTCTCTAATTAGTTTGTGAGATGCTAATGATAACAAATAGGAAATGGAACGTTTGCCAGTTCTGCCGAAAAACAATCACTTATGAGAATGATTTGTGAAAATAAAGCAACCTTACATTGCACCTAAAGCATCTGGGTCAAGGTATAATAGTTAAACTTTTATATTCTCAATTGAAATAACAAATATAAGTAAGAAATATTGTGTAAGTGTTGTCTTATTGCCTAAGGTTCTGTTCACACCTTATTTGTAATGCATGTTTGTTGTACATAAAAAAACATATATTTTAGTTGCATGCCGTATATAACGCTTAAGGTGTGTGTTTATTATTTTCATTGCACAGAAAAAAAGACAAGTTTGGTCAGCTCTCCTAGAACACCATTTACACTAGGCAGGAGCACGTTGCTATGGCTGAAATTGTAAACACAAAAACACAGAAAAATGCAACAGCTCACCGCATTGGCAAGATACAGACCCACTACAGACATGAAAATAGTTAAAAGCAGCCCCCCCCCCCACTGCCAAAAAAATTACCACAAAAATAATGAGGCTCTTGGTTACCATTTGCAAACAGTGTAAACCACCCCACCACAATAGGGTACAATCGTATCGGGGCAGACCCTACACTGTACTATGGCCTCTTCATGACGTATAATACACCTATGCTCTGGGCATGCAAGATCCGTCGGAGTGTACGGCCAGCCTCCCAGAGGTAGGACGGCACCCCTGACAACCAGTTTGTCCACTTGCGGGGAATGCACCGACAGTGACCCTAGTGTCCGGTCGGCCGATTGCTGGGGGCAAGATGGCGAAGGCGTTTGATGGTCTTGCCACGGCCTGGGCTTCACCGCCCCCAGCCGATCGGCACCAGTGTGCTATATTAATGTTGCTGAATGGTGGCCCGCACTGCCAGTCAGCTTGTATATGAGGACTGAGGCTGGAGTCTTAGCTCCAATAAGTATACTCCCCTCTGTGTCCTCTTTGCCTGCAATAGAGCCTCCATGTGAGAGTAAGTAAGCTATCGTTAATCCTGGCTGTATTCCCTTGTTTCCTGGTTCTGGCTTCCTGACTATTCCTCGGACTACTGATTCTGTACTGCGACGAACGACTGATACCAAACCTGCTTGTTGAATGATTCATTATGTTTTGTTTGTCCTGTCTGTGTTTTTGTGTATCCACTTGTTCAGGTTGGGGACTGTTGCCAAGTTATCCCCCGCTGCCTAGGGCAGTTGTAAGTAGGCAGGGACAATGGGGCGGGTGCCAGTACAGGGCCTCACCTGTCCATTGTCTTTGAGTTACATCTTGACACAATGTCTGTGCATGTAAGACTGAGCAAAGCTGTCAGAATTAAATATATTAGTAAATGGGCTACAAGCACAAGAACCAGATCTGCAGCCTGTCTCCAGTTCTGAAATGTATTAAAAGTGAAGAAAAAATCTAGCTAGACCTCTTAGATATTGTGGATCTGTATTGAATATATTTACACACAGGCTTAAGTAAAACCAGTCTTAGGCTATGTTCACACTATGTAAAAATACGGCCATTGTTGCCATCGGCAACAAAGGCCATTCTTTGTACGCCTGTGAACACTGCCTACATTTCTATGGGATCCCGTCCGGAGCGTACACGCTCCGGCCGGGATCCCATGCGGACCCGTAAATAACTGACATGCCAGTTTTCCGTGGTCACAATTCAGTGAATTGCGGCCGCAGAAACCCATGTCAGTTAACACAATGAAGCGAGCGGCTCCAGACGCTTGCTTCATTGTGTGCTGTGGGAGGTTCTGATGCGAGCGCGCGCAGATACGACTGCATCAGAACGCTGCGGCCGGAAAGATCATCCGGCCGATAGTGCAGTACTGGCTGGGATGATCTTGGCAGAGACTGGCTGTTCCGTGACACGGCCGGGTCACCGAATGGCCGGTCGTTCACGTAGTGTAAACATAGCCTTATATAGTAAATAATGATGACATTTTAAAGCATACCTGCCATTGCAAAATATTTTTAAAAAGCTTGCCTGGTTTTGTTAAATTATTCAGAGTTATCTGAATTACTCTCATCACTCATTACTTGTTTTGAGCCCCTTTGATCCCTGTCCATGGTGCGCAGCTATTTCTCATTTTCTCTGTTTCAGTGAACCAGGACTAATCTTTCATTTTATCAGAGCTGAAAGCTGAGCTGTGATTGGTTCGAATGGGCATTTTACACCAGCGTATGTTTTACACCCTTTGATAAATCTCACGCCTAATGGCCAAGATTTTAGCTCTGTTTTTCTGGAGAAGGAGTAATTTTTACTAATTAACAAATATGTGGAGAATCACATGGACTATCGAATGAAGGAGAGCGCCCATTTAGTTTCTATATTTACTGTAATTCACAACAAAGGAATGAAAAGGCTATATAGTATAAGTAATGTATCTTCAAACCATTATAAATAAGGATAGAGTTATTTTATTATTGGCAAAAAAAACCACAAATGTGAAGACAGTCACCAAAAACTGCATGGTCACAGAAAACGCACATTGTGAACAAAATTATAAAAATAAATAAAAATGCTAATTTGCACTTGCTGACTACGGACAATTTAGCTAAGGGCAGACCAGACTTGCCCAAGAATGAAATATACATCATCATGTGGAGACCTAGGTATTGCTTGATGACATAGCACAAAGATGGCACCCGTATCACACATTGAAGAGAAATATTGGCTACCTAAGGGTTTGACTAATATTTTATTTGTATAACTTTACCCCTGATGAAGCCTTCAAGAGGTGATATGCATGGAGTGTTATTTCATGCATCGGGACCCATATTATCCTTTCACCCTTGTGCCACGGTTGGATTGCTACATGCGGCCACAATTTAAAACATACAGGTTAAGGCTATGTTCACACTACGTAAAAGTACGGCCGTTGTTGCCATTGACAACAACGGCCATACTTTTTGCGGAGGGGAACATAGCCTATTGTTGTATGGGATCCTGGCCGGAGTGTATAGAAATCGTATACGCTCCGGCCGGGATCCTGTGCGGCGCCGCAAAGAACTGACATGTCAATTTTCTGCAGCCGCAATTTAGTGAATTGTGGCCATAGGAAACCCTGTCGGTTCACACAATGAAGCGAGCGGCTCGCATCAGAACACTACGTCTATAAAGATCATCCGGCCGGTACTGCAGTACCGGCCGGGATGATCTGTGCAGAGACCGGCCGTTCCGTAACCCGGCTGGGGTCATGGAACGGTCGGTCGTTCACGTTGTGTTAACATAGCCTAAAAGTACATTAGGACTTAGGAGTTATTACCAGGTGCGTGGGGCCTTGTTTCTTTAATTGTTTTTTAATTGTGTTCATAATGTGCATTTTTTGTGGCTATGTGGTTTTTGGTGACTGCCTTTATAGTTAACCTTTTCACGACCGTGGGTCATTCATTGCTCAATGCCCAGGTTGTTTAGGGACTTCAGCTTGTGGGATCATAAAGATCCCATAAGCTGAAGTCCCTTGCTCTGTCCCCTCTTCTGTCCCCTGCCACCATAGCCAGGACACCGGAAGCCTAAGGCTTCTAGGATCCATGGCTACCATTGGGGCTCTGTGATCATATCAGAATTCTCTGTCTGAAGCCCTAGAGATACCTCAGGCATAGGCTGGAGCGACATTAATTTACAGTGCAGGGCAGGAGGGGGTTAATCTTTTTCTTGGCAATAATAAAATGACTCTGTATCATTATTTATAACAGCAGTACTTGTAGTATAAAACTTTTTCTTGAATACTTTACTGCACTCATAGTTTGCTGGTGCCAATTCCACTATTGATTTACTATATTTAATTCCTTATCATTTCTATATGTGCACAATAAATAGTAAAATATGGAGCTTACCTGAGCATTTTGTTGAAGCTGTATAAGGCTCACATTTAGTGTTAAGTAGCAAGACATACATTGCCAACACTTGCTGCTGCCTAGCATCACCGTGAATGTTGCAAATTATAGTTTTATTAGTTAATTTGAAATGAAAGAACATCCATATAGAGGCTATTTGCATGTTAAAGCTTTTGGTTTTATCAGTTAATTTAATATACACGATCATAAATGCAGTGGGTATTCATATATTTGAAATTAAATTATCCTATAAAAAGTGTTAGTTTATAAACTAATACTGGTTACAATTTGTACGAGACAACCTACAAAAACATATGTCTGCTGTGCAGTGTCTTTTATATCACTAGTCACATAAAAAAAAAAAAGTTAGAAAAATTCCTTATACTATACAAAGTCAGAACAATGTCCAGTCAGTCACACTTTTTAAACATGTTAACCTAGTCTGCAAGAATCATAATAAGGCCATGTTCACACAACGTATGTTTTCTATAAATCACGGCTGTTGCTGCAATTTGTAGCAATGGCCGTTATTTATACAAAACATATGTTGTATTGGAAATAATTAGAGATGAACGAACCGGGTTCCGGTTCGAGTCGATCCGAACCCGAACGATCGGTATTTGATTAGCGGTGGCTGCTGAACTTGAATAAAGCTCTAAGGTTGTCGGGAAAGCATGGATACAGCCAATGACTATATCCATGATTTCCACATAGCCTTAGGGCTTTATCCAAGTTCAGTAGCCACCGCTAATCAAATGCCGAAAGTTCAGGTTCGGATGGACTCGAGCATGCTCGAGGTTCGCTCATCTCTAGAATTAATGGAATCCCATTATATACACATACAATATACACATAGGGGGAGATTTATCAAAGGGTGTAAAATTTATGCAAAAAACGAAGAATGGTCAGCACTCACAACAAAAAAGTCCCTTTAGATGGAATGTGGTGTTCTTATTATGGCTGTATGCCTCTCCACGAGCACGCGAGAAAAAACCCCCGGGCCCAAGGGCATCCAACAAGGTATAAGCACGAAAGTACTCTCCAGCTCGCTTGATTACTTTTAAACCTTTATTATATAATGTTTAAAAGGCCGACGCGTTTCGGGCTCTCTTGCCCTTATTCATGGCTCTAAACAACATGGAATACGGTGTGTTAGAACATACATATCTGCATATACAACCATGTAAGTAACAAAACAGATAAAAGAAAAAACCCACATATAAAGCATATATACATACAGAAATGTGAATGACATGCACAAAAACAAATACATGAAATTATACAAATTTTTTTTTTTTTTATTTTTTTTTTCATCTCACACACAACTTTATTATTTCCACTCTGCCCTACATACATAAGCTTAGACTTATTTGTGTCCATACAGTTTCCACCATTATTATTAGTTTCTTACATCCCAATTCGGTTTCTCTTCATCTGATATGCCCCACACATCTTTCTTTTCTTTTTTTCTACTTTCTGATGCTGCGTTCCAAATCGGAACGCATCACATGACTTCCCCTTGACCAGCTGCTCTCTAGCATGTGATCATCTGTGTTCCAGTTTGGAGCGCATCACATGACCTCTCTGGAGACCAGCTGCTTTCAGCACGTGATCGTTCATGGGTCCCGCCCTCATCTGCAGCTATTTAAGGATACACAGTGGTGAGCAGGCAGTTCTTGTGGCGGGGCTACTGACGCCACTCTGCTCACCTTTCTCCTTTATCATTGTAGGGCATGGACAGGGGTAAGTCTATCTTATCATCACACATTGAACAAACATTTGCCATCTTTATTCATGTTATTGTTTGTTTATAACTGCATTATGGCTCTCATATATATATATTTTTGTTTGTATCTTATCTTGTCTAGAATAGTCCCCCCTTATATTTTGGGTGACGACTTCTTAATTCATGGGTCGTCTTGGGACCTCCTGACAGAGGTATGCTATTTTAAATAACATTTGGTATCATTTGAACCGATAGTCAAACAAGGTTTTCTCTTGTACATATAATAAGTTCATCATACCAGTGTATTCGGGCAGTCTTTACATACACATGTCTATAGGTATAAGGTAAACCCATGTTCAATTAGTACCTAGACATATTTCTATGAAGTAGGAACCAGATAGGCACATTCAGGACACATCATATAAGAGGGTGTTTTGTGTTTTTTTGTGTTTTTTTTTTTTTTTTTTTTTTTTTTCCTATCCTAGCATTTTCATTCCAGTTTTCTTTTCATCCCAGTACTTTTTTCAATTCATACGTGACATTGCATGTTTTAATATTAACATTACTAATTTCATGTATTTGTTTTTGTGCATGTCATTCACATTTCTGTATGTATATATGCTTTATATGTGGGTTTTTTCTTTTATCTGTTTTGTTACTTACATGGTTGTATATGCAGATATGTATGTTCTAACACACCGTATTCCATGTTGTTTAGAGCCATGAATAAGGGCAAGAGAGCCCGAAACGCGTCGGCCTTTTAAACATTATATAATAAAGGTTTAAAAGTAATCAAGCGAGCTGGAGAGTACTTTCGTGCTTATACCTTGGTGTAAAATTTAGACTGGTGCAAACTGCCCACAGCAACCAATCACAGCTCAGCTTTAGGCAGTGCTGAAAGGAAAGCTGAGCTGTGATTGGTTGCTGTGGGCAGTTTGCACCAGTCTAAATTTACACCCTATTCTATCCAGCCGCACGACAAACTGGCATGTCAGTTTTCTGCGGCCACATGCCGCATTGGGGGCATCTGCATCCCAATTCACTACAAGTGAAGATCATTCGGCCGGTACTGCAGTACCGGCCAGGATGATCTTCAGTAAAACCGGCCATTCTGTGGACCGGCCGGGTCAATGAACGGCCGGTGTTATACGTAGTCTGAACCAGTCCTAAAGCTGTAAACTTACCTGATGTAGTCCCCCACTACTGCCGGTTTCCTGAGGGCCCATTCCCCACCACCATCTTCTTTTTCACTAATTTCGCTGATATTCCCTGGAGGCAGGAATTGCCCGCTCTGCCCAGACAACAGGTATTAGGATAAGGTATTCCATCATAGACATGTAATTTATAGTATACTAAAGGGGTTAATTCTCAAAGCTTTAGCGTTTTTTTCTTGTTTTTTTCTCAACCACTAAATAGCTGTCAAGAATTAAGACCATTAACCTTGCTCTGCAATAACAAATCTGTAACATTAGTTCCATTTTCTGCTCCAGTTTGGCCCATTGTCTTGAAAAGTAACATGAAAACAAACTAATGAGAAATAAAAAATGCATAACATGTAAAGACAAACGGAGTTACTTTAAATTATTCAAGAAGGTAAGTACGAACAGGAATTTTAATTGGAAGTCATTATATCATTTTTAAGGGAGAATTAAATTATTTTAGTGCTAACCCTACTGAAATATGCAATAACCAAAATGAAAACAGGATATTACCTTTATGCCACTAAAGCTGTAACCTCTCTTATTGTTGTTTTTATTCTGTTAGGGTAAAAAAACAATGTGTGTGGTTTATTCTGATTTATTCCACTTACTATTCTGAAACAAGATCTCTAGGTGAACATGTATATTTAAATGTATATAAAGAACAGTAAGATTCTGTATTAATCCATTGCAGTATACACTGAAACTACCATACACATAATAGTGTTTGTAGATTGCTTCACACTTAGTGAACTCTTTGTCAGACTGTTCCTGCAGTTACTTCTGTATTGTTTTAACCAGTTTGCTACTGTGCTCCATTAATTTTCTTCTTGCCATTGGGTCTCAATATCATAAGAGACCACTTCTTTAGTTGCTAGAACTCCTAAAGGAGTTAGGGGGCACAATCCATGGACAGTTTATAAATACACACTATATAGGGAGGCATTTATTAAGTCCGGCGCTTTTTACGCCGGACGTAAAAATGCCCCTGCAGCTCCGGGGCTACGGAGATTTATGTAGAGGCGGACTGCCTCTACATAAATCCCGTGCGCGCCGTTGCGCACCGCCGAAAACCTACGCCAGCTGAGGACTGGAGTAGGTTTTCGGCGTACATTTCGGCGGAACGGATGATAAATCGCGCGGACTCTTGAGTCCGCGCCCTCCGTTCCGCCCACTCTCCGCCCCCTTTCCGCCCCCTGGCGTACTCGGCGGAAAGTGCCGATTTGCGAATATTTTATTCGCAAATCCGCCATTTATGCTTAAAAAAAGACGCAAATCGGCACTTTCCGCCGAAAATCATCCATTCGCCGGATGATACATGTGGCCCTATGTGCAACAAAACAGACATCATCATTTATAATGATGCTGAGAGCTCCAAAACTGTTCAAATCTTTGCGCTATTACATTAACACACTGTCAGTACAGTAGCCCAAAGATTTAAAATTTATTCTGTTGGTCAATACCATGACAATGATATGTTTACAAAGCTTTACATTATTCTGGAACAAAATAGGTATACTTAAAGTCTTTGTGGCTGCATTAGGACTTATTTTTTGTGCCGAAATCTGTAGTTTTTAATGTTATCACTTTGATTTTGCTGAGAGTTTTATGAACTTTTTTTTATGAATATTATTTTCTGCTATGTCATGTGACCAAAAATCCACAATGCTCACGTATTTTTTATTTATTGATATATTTACATTAATGACTTTCACTGTAAGGAATCAATAATGTTATAGATTAGCCTTTGAGGACCAAGCCCAAAATGACCCAGTGGACCACCATTTTTGTGTTTTAGTTTTTTCCTCCTCCCCTTCTAAGAGCTCTAGCACTTTCAGTTTTCTATCTACAGGGCCAGATAAGGGCTTGTTTTTTACAGGAGTAGTTTCTCCTCCTCTCACCTGTGGGGGTGGGGATTCCAGGCTGTATTTAAGGTATGCAAACAGCCTACTGGTTGCCAGTGTTTGGTGGTTTGTTCTCTGCAGTTCTAACCTTGCTCTGTGTTTCTGACCATCACTTTTGCCTAATGCCATTGTACTTCGCTACCAGTTGGTTTTGACTTTGGCTAGTTTTAACTATTTTTTGCTTTGTGGTTTTGTCCTGATGTACCTTCCA
The DNA here is from genome assembly GCF_027789765.1 of Dendropsophus ebraccatus. Lineage (NCBI taxonomy): Eukaryota > Metazoa > Chordata > Amphibia > Anura > Hylidae > Dendropsophus > Dendropsophus ebraccatus. The sequence goes on from NC_091458.1 coordinate 73,706,257, forward strand.
GGCTTTGATCGGCTTTATTGACCATTCTTCTGTGTTTGTTTATCTATCTCTTTTCTCCCATCCCCTGCACCCTAGTTAGTGTATATCGCATTGTGTGCAAAAAATTTTGTTTTTGGGTTATGTGGTCACTTCGTCAGATGTCCAGATGGATCCGGATAAGGTTCAGGCGATTACGGATTGGGTCCGACCCACTAACTTAAAATCCCTTCAGTAGTTTTTGAGTTTGGCCAACTATTACAGGAATTTTTCCTAATCGCCAAACCTCCCACGGATCTTACCCGTAAGGGGGCTGACCCAGCTAACTGGTCCCCTGCTGCCTATACTGCGTTTGAGAAACTTAAGATGGCTTTCTCTTCTGCTCTTGTGTTAATTCAGCCTGATTACTCACGTACCTTTGTTGTAGAAGTGGACGCTTCTGAGGTAGGTGTGGGGGCAGTGTTATCTCAGGGGTCCTCTACCCTCACCAACCTCAGGTTTTGTGCATTTTTTTCTAAGAAGTTTTCTTCTTGTGAAAGAAATTATGATATTGGAAACTGTTAGCTCCTTACCATCAAATGGGCATTTGAAGTGTGGGGCCATTTTTTGGAGGGGGCTCTTCATCCGGTGACAGTGATAACAGACCACAAAAATCTTGTGTATCTTGATAATGCCAAATGTCTGAATGCTCGTCAGGCCAGGTGGGCCTTGTTTTTCTCTCACTTTAATTTTGTAGTTACCTTCCGACCAGGTACAAAGAATGTAAAGGCAGATGCCTTATCCTGGAGTTTCGGTACCCCTGAGGTTTTTTGAGTCTGAATCTGGTAAAATATTATCACCAGGTATAGTACTGGCAGCTGTCTCCTCTCACCTCTCCTCTCAAATTCTTGCTGAACAAATTTCTGCTCCCAATGACCTTCCTGAAGGCAAAGTGTTTGTTTCCCTCTCTTGTCATTTGAGAGTGTTAGAGGAGACACATTGTTCAGTGCTGGCAGGTCATCCAGGTGTTCGAGGTACAGTACTTTAGATTTGCTGAAAAGAAGTTATTGGTGGCCTCGTATTACTAGTGACGTTTTTGATTTTGCCCAAGCCTGTCAAGTCTGTGCACGGGGAAAGACCCCCAGGAGACGTGTTCTCTTCTTCCACTCCCAGTACCAGACAGACCCTGGTCCAATCTTTCTATAGACTTTATTACAGATCTATGGCCATCCCAGGCGTGTACTGTCATCTGGGTGGTTGTGGATCAGTTCTCTAAAATGGGTCATTTTGTTCCATTAAAAAAGCTATCCTCTGCTGAGGAGTTAGTTGATCTATTTATCCAGCATGTGGTTCGTCTTCATGGTATTCCTGATGAGGTGGTGGTGCTTTTGTTCTAAATTGGAGGTTAAATTATCTTTCTCCTCTGCCTTTCACCCTGAAACAAATGGGCAGACAGAGAGAGGATGAATCAAGAACTTATTCAATACCTTCGATCTCTGACTGTCAACATCTGTGGGCTTCATATCTCCCATTAGCAGAATTTGTAATCAACAATCATACCATCTCTTCCACACTCGCATTTTTTTGTAATTATGATTTCCACCGTCGGTTCTCCTTCTCTTCTTCTTCTGTTTCCGATACCCTCAAAGCAGAATCCAGAACCAACCTATTGTGCACAATGTGGTCACGAGTTCAACAGAACTTGCAAAAATCACAATTTAAACCAAATCATAATTTTGAAAAACTGTGAGCTCTTAAACCAAAATGCTTTGTTACTCTGTATTTTCTAATGTTATATTTATATATATATATATATTTTTTTTTTTTTTAATTAAATCCTTTTTTTTTTTTGCAATTATTAATAAAATGGGCCTATTGTGGCACGTATAAAGGTTTTATTTTTTCACCTACAGGGCTGTATTAGATGTCATTTTTTCTGCCATGATCTCTAGTTTTTCTTAATACCATATTTGTGTAGATCAGACATTTGATCACTTTTTATTATTATTTTTTAAATATAATTTAAAAAAATAGGTAATCCTGGCATTTTTCCCCTCTTTTTGTCTACACTGTTCATCATTAGTGATGACGCTTGTTATATTTTAATGGATTGGACAATTACACACGCTACGGTATATAATATGTTTATTTATTTATTTTTATATGTTTTATCTATATAATAGGAAAGGGGGTGATTTGAAGTTTTATTGTGGAGGGGCTTTGGGGTGTTTGCGAAAACATTTTAACTTTTTTTTAAAAAAAAAATTTGGGGGGACTATTACATATATTTATTAGATTTTTCACACTGATCATTGCTGTGCCATAGGCATATGCCATAGGCATAGCATTGATCAGTGTGATAGGCATTCTGCTGATTAAGTCTGCCTGTGACAGATTTAATCCTCAAAGCGCCGATCAAACCGCACAGAGGCAGGTGAGAGACCTCCAGCGGTCGGTTAAAACGATCAGGACCCCTGCACTCATACTGAGGGGTTAAGGACACGCTGCAGCGCGATCGCTGCAGCCTGTCATTAATGGTGAGGGCCAAGCTGCTCACTGCAGCCGGCACCCACCTCCTATGAAGCGCTCTCCGCTTCATAGGGAGGAAGTAGGCCTCAGTGGGAATAGGGATCCGGAGCTCCGGAATGGTCTCTTGCTGCTCCAGGATCAGGTGAACTGCAGTGCAGGGGCGGCGGTGATGGGGATAGCCCTGGTACTACCTCCCCATCATCTGCTCAAACATTGTGGAAACACAGCCATTCCCTTATACACTAAGAGCTCTACAACCTAATATTTGTACAGATGCTTCTGTTATGTATAAAATTGACTTGTTACTAAGTGAAAGTAAGTGTAAAAATAGAAAGGGAAAAAAAACTGTATTTCTCACCCCTTCCATAATCTCCAGCATAGCCTGTGGAAGTGAATGATTTAAAGCTACTAGGAATTGACATACTGAAAACATTGCCACATTAAATACAATAGCATCCATATTGCAGATAGCAAACAAACAGGACTGCTAAATAGTAATATAATCTTGAAAATAATAGCTGACAATGTTACCCACTAGTAAGCTTATTACTGAACCATTATATAACATAACAAAATGAATATTTCTGTCAATAAAAATCAAGAGGTTTATTTTAGGGCGTGAAGGCTCTATAAAGCAATGGAAAGAAAAAATGAAGAGACACTTTGTTAGACAGTGAAAAGCAAAATATGCTGCCAAGTGCCAATAATGCTTAAACTGTTACTAATTTATTTTATATGTTACTTTTTTTTTTGTTTTCTATAAGGGACAATATGTGAGTCCATCTACACGTTTTCTAAGCAATAGCGTTTTCCAGATCCATCTGATTGGATATTTTATTTCCACTATGTCATTTGCTGCCACCAGTTTTTCCCATTAGCATTAATAATATCTGTTGATGGATCAGTTTTAACGGTAGAATCAGCTATAACATAACACTAACAAAGCTGTGTGGCCATACTATGATGAAAAATGCAGTTTTAATTTGAATGGGTGTGCCTTTTTATCTATCCACTATTTATATAAATATCCCTTTGTTTTTTCTCCTCGTGCTTAAAAGGCCATAGTGCTTGCATTTTTTTAACCTAGAGACCCACATAAGCCCTTATTTTTTGTGCCACTAATTGTAATTGGCTAGGACAGGCTTAATGTTTGCATAACGTGTGCTGTGAAACCAGGAAAAATTATACGAGCAGTGAAATAAAAAATAAAATGTTTTTTTTTTTTGTTTTTTTTTTTTTGGGGGGGGGGGGGGTTACGCCCTTTGCCTTATGGTAAAACTGACATGTTATACATGTTTCTCAAGTCAGTACGATTGCAAAGGTTTGTAACTTACATGACTTGTATTTTATTTGATAGCTTTTAAAAAATTAAAGCCTTTATAAAAAAAATGTTCCTTAAAATTGCTCTATTACCATGCTTATAACACTTTTATTTTTATTTTTTTGGTCTATGGGGCTGTGTGAGGTGTCATTTTTTTGTACCAGAATGTGTACATTCTATGCATACCTTACTTGTATATATGCAACTTTTTAATCACTTTTTATTACAATTTTTCTGGATCTGATGCTACCAAAAATGTGCAATTTTGCACTTTGGAATTTTTTGCGCTTTTGCCGTTTACCATGCAAGATCAGGAGTGTGATAATTTAATAGGTCTGGCAATTACACACACGGCAATACCTATTTATTTATAAAATTGAAAAAGGGGGGTGATTCGGGGGATATTTTTATTATTAAAAAAAAAAAACCTTTTTATTTTTTACACACTAACTAGAAGGCCCTCTGGGGAACTTCCAGTATAACTACACTAAAGATATACTGCATGTCAGGACAGGGAGGTACAGACACGACAGACAGTGGGCCCTAGGTCTGAACCCACCCATTGTCCCTGCCTCAGTCGGGCCTAGGCGGCCGTGGACTACTACAAAGACGTTCCCTGCGCTGAATATGTGCACACGGAACAAGATGGACAAACAAACACAAAGAAATAGTCAAACAGGCCGGGTCAAAACCAAACAGGCAGTGCAGTATGAAATCAGCAGGCAATCGGATAGTCAAATAGTCAGGCAGGAGGTCAGATAACAGGTCGAGCAAAACAGAGGTAGTAGGAACGGGGATCGCAGAAGAAGACAGGGAAGCTGGGACCAGGGAGTTGACATGATCGCCAGCAATCATAGAATGACCCCTGGCTCTTTAAATACAGGACCAGGAGCCGAACCAGAATGTGATTGGTCCGGACTCCTGAGTCCTGACAATGCACACATGAGCAGGCTGCAAGCCGGGTGGCAGCGGCGTTTGCCACTCAGCTTGAGCCTAACTCTGCTCAGCCGAGCTGCTGCACGTCATCGGAGCCTGGGGCACTCTTGGTAACCAGGGACGCCGTCGGGTCTCCGTGATGTCACCCGGCGCCGGCGACGAAGGTGGCGCTGTGCTCCTGCCATGTCAGATGTCGCTGGGGCACAGTCAAGTAAGTTCCTGACACTGCATATATCAATGAAATAGGCGATCTATTACTCTGGCTTGCTGTTGCCAGGGACAATAGATCTCTGTGTCGGGATCAGCACCATTACGGCGCAGACCCCTGGACAGCTCACATGGAAAGACCGCTTCTCTGGGATTGCATCACAGGGATGGGGAGGCGATTCCCCCCACTAGACCACCAGGGATGCGTTAAAGCGGCCATTTAAATGCAGCTCTCAGCTTCGACAGCTGCATTTAAATGGATAATTAGCGGGCACGGTGATTGGACCCTGACCACTAATTGCCAGGGACAATAGATCTCTGTGTCAGGATCAGCACCATTACGGCGCAGACCCCTGGACAGCTCATATGGAAAGACCGCTTCTCTGGGATTGCATCACAGGAATGGGGGGGGCGATTCCCCCCACTAGACCACCATGGATGCGTTAAAGCGGCCATTTAAATGCAGCTCTCAGCTTCGACAGCTGCATTTAAATGGATAATTAGCGGGCACGGTGATTGGACCCTGACCACTAATTGCCACGCTGCCCCCCTCTGAGCGCCTCTAGTGGCGCCATGACCTACATTTGCATCATGGGTCGTCTAGAGGTCAAACTGAAAAGAGACTATAGTTTCAACACTACTACAATGTTAAAACAAGTGATGGCTGATTTATGTTCATTTAATCATATAATCAATTTTTATTTGTTTGCTGGTCTTCCCAATATAAACCAGCCCACTTGGGTATTTGAGTAGTACACCAAATTTTTATTAATGCATGTAAAAAAAAAAAACTTGCGTGCAGAAGCCACAAATGCTTGTCTACTCACATGTTTCTTTTTTATGTCACTTTTAATCAGTTTGTTGTTCAGAGACATATTTTCCTTGAGGACAACTGAATTGTGGGTACTATCTCATGTATGGCAAATAATAAGAAGCAGATTCAGTCAGTTTGCACGTTCCCACACTTGTTTAAATATCAGCTTGCATTCACACAGTCCAGGTGCTCTCCTCTACATAGCACAGAGCTATGCTGACTTCTTTTATTAAACATATTATTAACAACCAAAGAATTCACAAATTTGGAAGATGAACCTGCTATATCAATTAATAATGAGTATATAAACTTACTAGGGGAATCAATAATCTATATATGTCTCTACATGTAGATACAACAACTATCTGCAAAAAAAAAACAGCCAAACTACCAAAATAACAACTTACTAAATCTTTATTAGATTAAAACATACATAAAGAATAAAAAAAGAAGAATCAGCACGGATAACATGAGTGACATGGGACAAGAAATATATAAATATCATAAAGCAGCATAAGTAGTAAACAATATGTAATAAATATGGTATAGCTGCTTATGCAAAATATTAGCTACTGCATGTGAAATATGACAAAATCACAAATCAGAATAAAGTGCCTAGTGCAAATAAATGAACAAATGCAAATTAAAATGAAACCCAATGCTTTAAACATGCAGTCTATATTGCCATTACCCGTGTATAGTCCCAACAGCCGCATGCTCCAACGTATGTTTCAGCGTCCACCTGTGTCAAGGAGTATGTACAGTATAACTAGCCTGATCAATCCTATTTATATGGTAAATCCCACCCTCAGAAGAATACAAGGACAATAGTCCTGCCGCATCACAAACCATTTGATAGCCCAAGTGTATGAGTAGACACCATTCCGTACCCCTCGCATGCGCACCCCATCAGAAAGGTCATAATATACATTGAGCTGTCTTATGCTATCTAGTGACCAAAAAAGTGCATAACAAGGGACAAAATGAAAATAGGGGAAAAGGCATAAAGTGCTTGTGCTGATGAAGAACGCAATTCTTTAATCATGGCAATGGTATTACACAAAATCAATCATTTATATATGCAAGGACAATAATGCCATCCTAGATAAGCAGGCCCCAAACAAGGCAGAACAGTGGAAAAACCTGACACGGGGGTGGTGGTAGGGGTAAAATGAAAGTCACATCATCAACGATTACACACATTATAACATTGCAAAGAAAGAAGTTAGATAATAATAACAAACATTATAACAGATAATACTTATTCTAATAGCTAAGTAACAAATCAACTCTATAGTTGAGGCCGTCAGAAAATCGTGTCTCAAGATGCAATATCCAAAAGTCCTCCTTTTGTCTAAGAAGATGTAACCAATGACCCCCACGTTGGGGACAGAATATTCTCTCTATTGCAAACACCAAAAGACTGGAGAGATCCCCCTAGTGGACATCAACAAAATGACAGGAAAAAAACACCTAGGGGAAAAGCTATCAAATGAAAAAGTTGTATTTTTTGGCGTAAAATGGCCAGATGCAAATTAATTTATTCACAAATAGCCGTTTTGCGAATAAAATATTCGCATCTAGCCATTTTACGCTACCTTCGCCAGTGGGGCGGGAGGGGTGTGGAGGGGGCGGAACAGGGGGCGCGGACTATTGGTCAGCTTCATTTATGATTTTTCGTTATGAAAAATTATACTGAAACCTACGTCAGCTCTGAGTTGGCGTAGGTTTCAAAATTTTCACACAGACGGGCTCCTTGCGATCGGGATTTTGCAGAGGCAATGTGCCGCTTCCTAAATCTCCAGAGCTCCGGATCTGCAGGGACATTTGTAAGCCCTGTCTAAAAAATGCAGGACATCATATCCCCCATAGACTTATTATGTGAATGGGTGGAAACCAGACTTACATCTGAAATATATTCCGAAAATCTGGTCTTCGAATTGCGTTGTGTGGAGCAATCATAATATAATTGGCAAGGATTTATTTTTTGAATATTGGTAATGCAGTCAACTCACTGTGTTAGTATACACCGTGTGTTAATATGCTCACTAGCGCTGTATACAAAAAAATATATAAATGCTGCTAGGTGTGTGGGGGACACCCTATATTCCCCCAATTATACAGATCATAAACTAAACATATAGATACACCCAGCGCAGATAATTAGTGGGTCAGTCAGAATAAGGAGGATTATATAGGTGACAAATACCTGTATGGAAATCCAGCTGGAAAGATGAATATGTCACTTGCCCAGATGCCGATATCAATGGAGTTCAGCCGAAGTCCACATCCAGCTTTTATGCAGTGTAGAGAAGTTAATCAATGGGAAGAAATCTTCTGAACTCAGCAGATGCTCCGGCCGGTAGCACTGCACATAAGTTCACACAGTCCAGTTTTCCGTGGCAAAAAAGTGGGATCCTGAGTGACGTCACTCTCCTTAGGTATGGATCCTAGTGCAAGCCAGAAGTTATCTTATGCATTTCAGTGTACACGGACACCTTCATTCAGTGTCCGTGTACACTGAAATGCATAAGATAACTTCTGGCTTGCACTAGGATCCATACCTAAGGAGAGTGACGTCACTCAGGATCCCACTTTTTTGCCACGGAAAACTGGACTGTGTGAACTTATGTGCAGTGCTACCGGCCGGAGCATCTGCCGAGTTCAGAAGATTTCTTCCCATTGATTAACTTCTCTACACTGCATAAAAGCTGGATGTGGACTTCGGCTGAACTTCATTGATATCGGCATCTGGGCAAGTGACATATTCACCTTTCCAGCTGGATTTCCATACAGGTATTTGTCACCTATATAATCCTCCTTATTCTGACTGACCCACTAATTATCTGCACTGGGTGTATCTATATGTTAAGTATTACTTTCTGCTACGTAAATCACATAAGTTGAATTACAGTTCAGAAATGTTTTAATAGGAAAAGTTCTCCCACAGGCAAAAGAAAAAAGCTATTTTAAAAGTATTTACACAAGGGGTATCTGGCTTGAGCACATTTATAAAAACCCTGAATGTGCAGCCACGTAGTGGAACTGTTATTCTTCTCTTTACGTACACTAGGTTTAAGTAAGTTATGCTTGTGGAAACTTCCTTAATCCAGGAGAGGGAGTGGAATATGGTATGGAGTAGAATGAAGTCCTGAAAGTGTTTATTTAAAATTATGTTGATAATTGTTGCTAAGGAAGTGAGACAACTTGTTGAACTTGACAAACAGTCAGTGCTTTAACCAGCTCCTTGGAGCAATATAAAACAGCATACTGATATGATGGAGACTATGAATAACAATTTATGGGATCTGGAAGCCTCTATTGTCGATATTAAAAAATACAAATATAATAGAGAGTTAAAAGACTACACATCCAATAACATTTAAACCTGGCGTGAGAAACGCAGGACTTCACATCTCCCTCCATCCTTAAAAATAAGAGAGGAGGTGATATTGTTAGATAGAGCTTTATACATAAGGGAAGTTTTAAATATTCTCAATGATACCTTTGTCTTCTGACCCCACTGAACAAGTGAGGAGAAAATTGCATGGGATTTTGGATATGAGCGTGGAATTGTTCACAAAACTGTCACCTTCAGTGCCACGGGAGGTGACACTATGGACACTGAAACGGAGCATTCTAAATCAGATGATCGTAATAACTTCCTATCTTCTTCATCTCAGAAGAGCATGAGACGTAAGCCTCATGGTCCACTTACACGAAGCGATAATTCGCCCAATAGATCGTTTAAAGACCAAAATGAACGATTTCTTGCTCTTTGCTTGATCGTTTGCTGTGTTTACAGGAAACGATTATCGCTCAAATACGTTCGTTATAGCAAAAATTTGCACAATAATCTTCCGTGTAAATGCAGAATTACCGTGTCTATTCAAGGACAAACACCTGTTCGTACTATGGCCCATAATGCAAGCACCGAATTCTACCAAAAACACCACCTATGGTAAAAAAAAAAAAAAAACTCAGTGGAAATGTAGGAATTGACTTTATCTGATACTTTTGATGTTTATAACTTGTCAGCAAGTATTATTTCACAGGTACAGTTAGAAGTTTTACAATATGGGTTGTCTTTTGTCCCAGACAGTTTATTTAATCTGTATCAACCTCTGCAGGATGTGAATAAATTTATCAGGTTGTTGACAATTTTAAAAAAAACTTTTTTTTGTTACTAATAAATTGCATAATAATATTGATAAACCAGATGTAAAAAATCCCTTTGGGATTATCTTTTTCTGTGCAGGTGGCCACATAATCGTTGCCAGAGTTGTGGTGGGTCCATTGCTGATACACTGGGTCATACTAAAAATAGAATGATAATGCAAAATCCATGTTCTTATCCTATTCAATCATGTGTGCCAACAATGGACATGAAAATGGAACGTAGGAGTTTTGAGTCTGAGGGTTTATGTCCTTATATGAAATTTAAACGTAATTTATCTGTTTTCCAGAGAAGAGACTAAGAGAGTTAGCTGATAATCCCAACATTGTGGTTTGTCACAGACAAAGGTGGATCCGTGGTATTGTTAGACAAAGCTTTATACATAAGGGAAGTTTTGAATATTCTCAATGATACCTTTGTCTTCTGACCCCACTGAACAAGTGAGGAGAAAATTGCATGGGATTTTGGATATGAGCGTTGAATTGGGTATCAGTTGATAAACAAAGTGAACATCTTATGGTGGAAAACCCAATGATCCCCATTTTCCACACCTCACCCAAGGTGCACAAAGATTACACAAACACAAGAAAACTATCACTAACTGTTATAAAATCGCATGTGGACTAACCTCTGTGGCCCAGCAGTGGTGTATATCACTCAGTGACTTTTGACATCAAAGCCTTATTAACATTCCAACATGGTAAGAAAAAAGTAAGACGAACTCAACAATCTTCTGATCTTCTTTATTAATTCATAAAAACGCAAATAAAAAAAAGTGCTAATAAACAAATCAGAGGGTGATAGAGGACACAAAAAGGCACAAAAATCCCCCCCCCCCCCCCCATTCTTCACGTCCTATACCGCAAAGTTTTCCTCTTCGCTCGCCAATCTCTATATTTCATATTGGGAGGAGGTAATCTTATATAGTCCACAAAATGCATTTTATTCTTGAATCTCCTGATATGGGAGGTGCATAGACGACCTTCTCCTAATATGGACCGGCCTATCTGAATTAGTTTCTGAATTTATAAATGTCAATAGCCTGGCAATGGTATTCTCCATGCAACTAGTAATCATCCTAAACCTGTTGTTAAGAATGCAACAAGTTCCTCTGACTCTGCTTTCTATAAGAAAGTGTGTCTGGATTTGACTTATCATTTACACTGCATATGTTATAGAGAGAGCCAAGAGTACCGCAGATAGAGCAATAAAGTGCTTACAGTTTCATGGACAAAAAGAAACCAACACTAAGAAGAAAGGTAATAGCTCATCTCCCTTGATTTTCTGTACACCCTATAGCTTTCAATTTACGGATAACCAGCAGATCATTTTGAAGTATATTTTTATATTATTCCTAGATGATGTATGTGAAATTTTCATATCGGGGGTTAAGTGTGTTGCCTGCAGAGGGGTTACCTTCATCAACATACTTTTCCCAGTGTACTTAAAAAGGAGAATAACAGTTCCACTATGTGGCTGCACGTTTAGGGTTTTCTTAAATGTGCTCAAGCCAGGTACCCCTTGTGCAAATACTATTTAAAAAAAAAGTCTAGCTTTTTTCTTTTGCCCGTAGGAGCACTTTTTCTATTTCTAAACTGTAATTCAACTTATGTGGTTTACGTAAATGCTTGCCGTTTACAGTATGCTGGCAAGTATTCTGTAGACCAGATTTTAAAGGGGTATTCCCCCCAAGAACTAAAAAAATGTAATGCTCCCAAACCTAGCTGGCCTTACTCACCAAGTCCCCCTGAGTATTTCGAACTGTCTTACATCTTTCTAGCTGCTGCCATTCCTGAGTTACTTTTCTAAAAAAAATGGTCTATTATCAAGATAGGAAACTACATTTCCCATCATGCAACGCTTATGCCTGATGAAGTAGCAGAGCTCAGATGGTGATGATGGTGTAGCAGAGCTGAGAAGGTGATGACGGTGTAGCAGAGCTGAGATGGTGATGACGGTGTAGCAGAGCTGAGAAGGTGATGACGGTGTAGCAGAGCTGAGATGGTGATGACGGTGTAGCAGAGCTGAGATGGTGATGACGGTGTAGCAGAGCTTAGAAGGTGATGACGGTGTAGCAGAGCTGAGATGGTGATGACGGTATAGCAGAGCTGAGATAGTGATGACGGTGTAGCAGAGCTGAGATGATGGAGGTGCAGGATCATGTAAGCAGAGGAGCACTGCAGGTGTCCAAGGGTCAGTGCGGCTGAGGGTGGCCACAGGTGAGTTTGCATGTTTTGTGCCGCGGCTGGCTATCATGTGTGATGCTTGGGGGGGAATGCCGTGAGCTATCATGTATGATGCTGTGGGGGGATGCGGCTGGCTATCATGTTTGCCAGGGAGGGTGCCGCTGGTGGCTGACCATCATGTGTGCTGGGGGGGAAGGGGTGCCGCGGACGGCCTTCTATCAGTCATGTGTGATGCGGACGATGGTGCCGCTGGCCGGCTCAGTCAGGTGAGATGTGGGGGGGTAGGCGGCCGGCTGGTTATCTATCATGTGTGATGGGGGGAGGGGGGTTGCCACGGCTGACTGGCTACCATCAGGTGAGATGGGGAGAGAAGGGCGCCGCGGGCGGGCCACCACCGGGTGAGATGCGGGGGGCTCACTGCGGCCGGTTGGCTGACTATCCGGTGAGATGCGGCTGGACGGCTATCAGTCAGGTGAGATGGGGGGGTGGTTGGAGTGCGAGTGGCCAGTCAGGTGCCGCTTCAAGTGAGATGCGGGGGTGGAGACGGGTGCTGAGGGCGGGGTGGAGATGGGTGCCGCGGGCGGGCTGCCACCGGGTGAGATGCGGGAGGGGGCGCCGCGGCCAGCCGGCTGCCTATCAGGTGAGATGCAGTGGGGGGGCGGAATTGTGCCGCGGGCGGCTGGCTATTCGGTGAGATGCGGGGGGGGGGCATTGAAGAGACTAAGACACCTGATGCCGTCTCGGAGGGTGGGAGTCCTGAAATGTGCCGGTGTATTTTTATCCACTTTGTATCTATTTAAAGGATGTGAAATAAACGTATGAAGTTTTAATGGAGCCGTGGACTTTCCTCCTTACATGATTAAAGAGCTGTTGAACAGCCTGGAGTTCCTGGTCTACCGTGCTCCTACTTCTCATGGTAACTATTATTCTATAAACTTTACATGTACATGTACATGGGGAGCTGACATACCTTTGAGTGTTACTATATTGTGTTGTGATATTGTGTTGAATTGGGTTAATGAGAAATTGCAATTTGTACCTAAAGGTAAACTTGGTAACACTGCATTAATCTTAATATTTTGTTATAGCCATATAAACATAGTTACATTTTAATAGGCATGGCAGCTATTACATGCACCATTGAGTCCTTAAGAATGGAAGGGCAAGGTTATTCAATGAATGTGATCAAAGTTTAACTAAATAAATAAGACTAATTAATGTAAACAAAAAATGTTTTTCAGATTTTATTTCTTGCAGAGATTCAAACCTGAGGGCTAAATATGACATCTGGTACCCAGTAATATCATGCATTTTATGGATTGTAACTCATCATAATATCATAATATAATCTTTGGTCTTTTATCAACTAATACATATGTGCATCTGGTTAGCTTTAAACACATTTCTATTCCTTTTGGAGGAGATCTATTAACATATTCTTCTCAGAGCTGATTGTGTCCTAGGTCTCCCTCAAGTCTTTCTGATTCCTCATATAAAAAACAATTCAATTTCTTATAGAAATAAACTTATCTTTGTTACTTCTGAATGTAAACCCCAGTATCAGATAATAAGTTAACAGATATGTTATTGATTAGATTCTCATCATACTTTGGCTTACATCAGATGTATATTCTAATGTCCTTATAGCCATTATCTGCTTATACGTTTGAATGTTTTATTTATTTAGCTACTCAACAAGGTATGTTACCATTTGATCAACTGCCGATACAGCGGTCATTTAGGGACTGTATTTTAGTGGGGGCCACATACGGGGATCGCGGGATCTTGGCTGTCAGTATATTTCAGAAATGGAGAAACCTTAGTTCCTAATAGAATAACTCTTTTTTTTTTTGTAGAAATCAGTCACGATGCCACCATGTCTTCATTATGGTCTTAATCTCTTTATTATTTATGCATTTTATAACAAATCTTGCATTAGTAAGTTGTCATGCATTATATCAGGTACAGTAATACATTTTTAACATAATTATATTCAACATCAATTTCAATTACAATACCACTTAAACATAAGAAATAATGACAATCAATGCATAACAGCTATAAGGAACCAAGCTCCCAACCCCTCCCCCTCGCCCCACCCAACCAACCCTCCCCAGTCCAGCCAGGGGAGCATAAAGGAGAAAAAGAAAAAAAAGAAGAAAGATCCTCTACCATCCTTCCCACTTTTTAATAAGATTCAACCTTTTCGTCCCTGTCTCAAGTAACTTAACTCTACTGACTAGATTTAACCATTCGGCCCTGGTTGGTTTTTTATTGTTGATCCAGTTTCTAAGAATTGTCAATCTGACCAAAAAAAGAAGCGAGTTTAACAGGTTCTTATGTTCTTTTTGATCTCTGTCATCGCCCAGAACCCCAAATAAAATTGAGATTCTTTCCCTATAGAGGCCTCTATTATCCAGTTCTTCATTAACTTCAGACTAAAACTCTCCAATGACTGGGCAGGACTAAAACAAATGCAGCAGCCCCGCACCCTCCTTACCAAACTTATTACACAAGGAGTTATTCCTAATACCAATCCTTTCCATAAAAGTAGGAGTGTAGTGGATTCTGTGAATAATCTTAAATTGTATCAAATTATGCTCCAAATTCACAGACGCTTTAGCTACACTACCCACCACACTTTCCCATTCCTCCGTGGTAAGGGGCCCGAGGTCATTCTCCCATTGTTTCTTATAGCCTTTCGAGTCATATTTTTGGGATACCATTATTTTGTAAATTTTAGAGACTATATGTTTAACCCCTTGTATTCCCAAAATATTGTGTATTCCATCATTAAAATTAACAAAAAATAACCTTTTATTGTGTGATGGAGTACTAAAGACCATAGACTCACTGGTCCCGGATAGGGGGGATGAATGGGGACACAGATTTAGATATCTTCAATTAAAAAGCGTCTATGATAAATCACATGATAATAGAATAACTCTTTACATGCCACAGTCAGATTGTGACCATAACATGTAAATAGACTTGAGTTGCAATACTTACCATTGGCATCCAGATGACATAGTCTTTGGTCCGATGCGTCTCCTCAGCAGCGGGAAGTGAGGAAGCTTATAATGGTCCCCAGGGCTGCCATGGGTGCCAGTGTACCCAGCCATGCTGCAGCAAGGCCAGGTATATTGCCTGTCAGCATATTTCAGACAGGTTCAATATGGACTGTAATACACTGCACTAGATCACTAGTGCAGTGTATTACAATAGTGATCTGTTGATCACTGTAAAAGTCTCTTTATGGGATATGAAAAAAGTTTTTTAAAAAATAAAAAAGTGCATAAAACAAAATATAATAAAATACATCCCCCTCCACAATCCCACCATAAAATGTCGAAGGAAAAATAGAAAGGTTACACGGCTCGGGAGGCAACCACACAAAAACAAAAAATAGGACATGGTCAATAAGGCCAGATTGTGTGATGGGGAAAATAGTTAAAGGGCTATTCTGGTCAGATTAAATACATGCTGAATCATCCCTCTTTTCTGGCAACTAACAATTAGTTCCATACTTGGTATTATCTTTTCAGTCTCCTTCCCCTAGTTCTAAGCCGGCTGTTTTCTGCCTAAGACACAGAAAACTGTGTGTGAGCTATTACTCTGTCTTTGCTCTGAATCCCCTCCTCTCCCCTTCCCTCCGCTCATGTAAACAGTGTCCCTGGCAAGCTGTCTCTGCACTCTGCAATGCCAATCACAGTGAGGTAACCAGCAACTTGACCTCATACCAACCCTCCTGGCTTTACAGAGTGCAGGTAAAAAAACTTTATAAACCTAACCAATGACTATATCCAGACCCATGCATATAACTTTGCTTTTGTTTGCACAAGGTAAAACAAAAAAGTATCAAGTGAATAGCAATTGGAAGTCACTCAGCAGGGTGCTGGACACATTATCATTGTTGTACATTTGGCAGGGTTTTCATTTTTGTACAGTAAGAATACTGACATTTTCTAATACCATAATAAGTACATAGAACTCATGAATATGTATTTATTGTTTATTTGTTCATGAACAGGAAACAACAATGTGAACAAAACATACAGAACTGGTATCTGACTATTGTGTGGTCACTTATCCTTCATATGTTGATTATGTTGATGTTTTATGTACCTTGTAAGATTTTTCTCTACCCCCTGTACAGGGGTATAAATGCTTGAAGAAACATCATATCTATGTATTTTTTCTGCCATTTTTAAAAATAAGAAGCTGCCCAAAAAAGTTGAGCAAAATTTGCTTCTGAGTGAAGTCTGAAGATATAGGGGCTGATTTACTAACAAACCGTCAAATTTATGCCATTATGCTGTTGGTTGTGTCAGGTTTTTCGTGCCAAATTCATTAATGTGGTTCTCTCCTCTAGGGCCCTATTTCACCGAACGATTATCGTTTGCATAATTCCTAACGATCTCAAACGACCGCTATTGCGAAAGTCCTGAAAACGTTCACTCATTTCCATGGAACGATAATCGTTACTTATGATCGTATTTGCGATCGTTTTTTCTTCGCTATTGCGTTTGTATCTACTGCGAACGACCGAACAATGTCTTATTCAATGCGAACGATTTGCAAGCGTTTTGCGAACGAGCAACGATAAAAATTGGTCCAGGTCTTAAAAAAGCGATCAACGATTTCTCGTTCGGTCGTTAATCGTTATCTGCATTTCAACCGAACAATTATCTTTTAGATTTGAACGATTTAACGATAATCTGAACGATAACCGTTCGGTGGAATAGGGCCCTTAGTAAATCTGGAAGGTTTTCCACAGGACAAAACTAAAACCTGACCATCCAATCACTCTAGAAGTGGCTGGTTTGTAGAATTAAAAAACCTTTGAAAATATAACTGTTTGCTAAAGGCCCTATTCCACCAACAGATCTGACGACAGATTATCTGCCAAAGATTTGAAGCCAAACCCAGGAATAGACTATAATCAGAGAACAGCTCATAAAGGAAAGACTGGATTTCTCCTCTTTTCAAATCCACTCCTGGGTTTGGCTTCAAATCTCTGGCAGATAATCTGTCGTCAGATCTGTTGGTGGAATAGGGCCTTTAGTAAATCTGTCGGTTGTGGCCGGTTTTAAAGAACAGACCCAGGACACACTCACGGCACGTGCAATTTTTTGGACAAAAATGATGGGTTTGTCTAGTTTGAAAAACCCAACAATTTTCTGACGGGAACACATTACTAAATCAGCCCCATGTATGAATGTAAAAAGGACATGGATTATTCATATTCAAGGTAATATTAATATCTTCATATTTTGCACTTTCAACATTTTCTCTTATTTTGATTTGACTTTTGTAGAATTTACTGAGAACATCTGCAAACACAGCATCTGTAAATAGGTTTGTGCTACCATGCCATACTGGCTATTTTTAGATAGTGGTTGTATGCAGGATCTATAAATAGACAAGCAATACACTCATCTTTCAATTTGAACTACAAGAATATCGAATAATATTCTTTTCAGAGAGAGCCAACTCTCTCTCTCTCTCTTTCTGTATATATATATACACACACATATTGCACAAATAAAAGTGTACATTTGCAATTCTTAAACTCCTTTTCAAGTGTTAGCTACATAATAACAGATACTAATTTCTTTCTATCTTTTTATGACATGCATTTTAATTAGATCCTTTCAAACATAATGATCACATTAGTATGTTTATTAATGCTGTTAAATAATGCTAATTTGAGGTATTTCACACTCTTGTTCTTACAATAATTTAATATTTTTAAAGTGAAAACTGAATTTTGGATACGGCTTTGACAAATATAATATGTGGTTAAAAATGGTTATTATACAAATAATGGAAAACAAATGCAAAACACTTAGCAAAAATAAATAAAGCTGAAGTGAGTTTCCACAATTAAACCTGTGTTTATGCTTGATCATTAGAGGCACCTGAACATAGTAATTGTTTAATTTCACCACTTAATGCTGGGTTTACACGGAAGAATTATCGGGTGAATTTTCGCGATAACGATCGCATTGAGCAATAATCGTTCCGTGTAAACCCAGCAAACGATCAAGCGATGAGTAAAAAATCGTTCATTTTGATCTTTCAACATGTTCTTAAATCATCGTTCGTCGTTCGCAAAAAATTCACAGATCGCTTCGTGTAAACAGTCTTTCAAAGATTTTCCCTATGTAAAAGATTGGCTTAAGCGATCTTAAAAACGATTGCAATAACGATTTTTCTTATGAATCTTCTAACAATTTTTCAGCGTCTAAAGGCTGATCGTTATAAAAACCAAATCAATGCTTCAAAATCGTTAATCGTTTGATTGGGGCGAATTATCATTCTGTGTAAACCAAGCATTAGGGTCCATTTACACAGAAAGATTATCTGCCAAAGATTTAAAGCCAAAGCCAGGAATGAATTTGAAAAGAGGAGAAATCTCAGGCTTTTCTTTATGACCTGATCTCTGTTTATAGTCTGTTCCTGGTTTTGGCTTCAAATCTTTGGCAGATAACCTGTCAGATAATCTTTCTGTGTAAATGGACCCTTAAGTTGAGATCCTGTCAATGAGTTTTTACTTAATACTAGTAATAATAATAGCAAAACATTAATAGACATTTTGTGATAGATTGTGTGTGTGTGTGTGTGTGTGTGTGTGTGGTTGTGTGTGTGTGTGTGTGTGTGTGTGTGTGTTAGAAATGCCTACAAATGCATTACTCCCAAAAAGTTAGGGGTATTTATGGAAAACATAAAAAGTTCATGTTACAGTTATATTATATCATGGAAGTAGGGCATTTTAGTTAAAGCATGTAATCGTGATTTCCCCATCTCAAACTATTGATTGAAACACAAGCCAAAAACAGTAGTGAGTATACCCCAACAAAAGATGGTAACTTACAACGTGCCCTTAAGCATCAATTGCAGCTTGACAATTATGTCTCATGCTGCTCACAAGTTGAGTTTATTGTCTGCTAAGGTAAGGCATCCCACTCTTCTTTAAGAAAGGCCCAAGGACATTGAGGTTCTGGGGTACAGAGTTACAAGCCCCTTCATGATGACTAAGCTGATCCCAAAGGCTTTCTACAGGATTTAGGTCTGGAGAAAGTGTAGACCACTCCATTTGAGGTATTTCACCATGTTTTTTTTACCTCCTTGCCATATTAGGAGGAGGTCACCTGTATAGCAGCCACATATAAACAAGTCTCCTATATAAACAAGTCTCCTTGTTAATATGCCATAAAAAGATGTGCTAGAGATTAAGAGAATTTAACACAATAGGGCAAACCCTCAATCTGTAGCAAAAAGCGCATGTTGAAACTTAGGGCCCTATTCCACCGAATGATTATCATTCAGATAATGGTTAAATAGTTGATAGAATGAAGCCATAAATGTTTGATTGAATAGAGGTTAACAATTAAACGCTGAACAAGAAATTGTTGATCACTTAACCCCACATCGACCCTGGACGTACCTGCATGTCCTGGGCCGCCTACGGGTGTTCAGAGCGTGGCCGCCCATCGGTGCCGCGTGTAGCCCGGGGCCGCGGCTATTAGTGGGCATGGTCCGATCACCATGCCCGCTAATTAAGTAATCGGATGCAGCTGTCTTAGTTGTCAACTGCATCCGATTACCTTATGCAGCCGTTCCCTGGTGTCTAGTGAGGTGGATCGCTCTTCCGGGACGTTGTGCCGGAGGAGCAAACAACACATCTGGCTCGGCCCGGGGTCTGCTCCGTAATGATGCTAATCCCGGATCGGCACTCGGTTGTTTCTGGCTGCAGCAGCCGGAAGCAATCAAGTGCCTATCTCATTGATCTATGCTGTATAACTAAGATGCAGTATAATAAAAGGTGGAAGGTTAATAAACCCAGACACGGTTCTGATTGGACCCATCCTTTAAGCATAATAGCCTTTTGGATCCTCTAGCTCAGTGCTTCTCAAACTGTGAGGCGGGCCACACCAGTAAGACGCCCCCTAGTTGTTGGTGAGGCCAAGCTGATGAGCCAGTTTTCACAAAGCAACTATATTCTGCACAGTCCTTTTGCTGTGTATAAAAATCTCCATTTTAGCAACATTATTAATTTATTTTGTACTCACTTTATTAGATTTATTATATTATTATATAGAGATGGGTATAAGCTAGCCCTAGCATTATTTTCAGCTTTTAAATAGACTTTCACCACAGATAGTGAGGCCCAGGCACCCTTTTGGTCAGTCTAGTGAGGCCCAGGTATTGCCTTGATCTCTTGGGTGAGGCTCCAGTAGAAAAAGTTTGAGAAGCACTGCTCTAGCTTGACACATGTTCCACATTCAATTTTAAAATGATATATCATATATGCTTACTGATTTTTTATTCTGCACGACCTGCAATTGCTGACATCTTGCTGGAGTTGTAATGTGTCTTGCAGAAACCTATTGCATTTTCTCGTTCAATTTTTTTTTTTTTTTTTTTTGTATATTTTGTCCCTTGAAGGGATGTTTAAACAAAATATGCAAAAAGTAGAACAAAAAAACCTAATAGGTCCATTGTGTTTTATTACCAGAAACCACCAGTATCGTCCAATGAATTCCCCACTCGCTATTAAAAGCTTGGTTTGTTTAATTTTTTGCTTTCTATCTATAAGATTTTATATGTGCAGAAGGTCAGATGAAAGAAGTCAGACAATTCATATCATTGATCCATATGCCAGGTTGTATTATGGAATTAGAAAGGCAGTTTTCATCTAAGCGTTAGAAATCTTTCAGTTTGAAGTCTGTTTCCTACTTCTCAATCACTGCATAAAGAAGGGTTCTCAGATCTTCTATCCTTGTAAAAAATGACTGTGAAGTATAAGAGTTATCAATGTCTTGTGTCTTGGAATCACTTCACATGGTGGCACATTTTCACTTTATAACATCCCTGTTCATATGGTCAGTCATATGATGTGGTGCGTAACCAGGACTAGATAATAGAGAGGGCAAACAGACAATGTAGTCACGTAATAATCATTAAACTTATTCAACATATTTTATGTTTACAATATAGAACCCTACAAAAGTATAGACATTGATTTTGTCTAAATATATAGAATACAATGAGGACAGTTCTTCTCTCTCTCAGCAACTTTCTGCCACTGGTAGAGAAAGGACTTATGTTAAGCCATGAGGAAAGGTAAGGAAGGACAAATCTATACACAGTAGCAGAGTGAAATAAGGAAACAGAAACCTACTATATGTATAAGGGAATATCTGTAATACATGTAAAAAAATATATCCCCAGGCAAGTAGTTCATGAACTGGACCACCTTAATTATGATGCAGATCCATACCAGTCAAGGTATAAAGGTTGTCACTCACCTGTCATTCCCATGGGGGTTTTGTGGCTCAGTAGTTTTCATATACCATTCCGACTACTGACAGGATATTCACATGGAGGTTTTGACTCTCTCTTTAATTATATCATGCTTACTACGTATCTTCAATTTTTCCCTTTTTTAACATGGCAGATAGATGACAGCATTAGGGATGAGCGAACTTTTGAAAAGTTCGGTTTGATCTGGCGAACTTTCGTGAAGTTCAGATTCGTACAAACCGAACCTAAAACGAACCTTGCTATAACGGCTGAATAATTGCAGCTACAATAGCGGGAGTCTGATAGGGTTTAGTTTAGTTTAGTTGCAGTTGCTATTATAAAAAAAAAGTGGAAAAATCAAAGTGCAAAAATAGTAAAAAAAAAATTAAGTGATTACACTGGACATAGGACACAAAGTTCTTCGGACCCAGTAGGGTGGAAAACAGACATTTGACAGTGGAACCAGCAGCAGTAATAGTACTGTATTGGACCCAGTGTGGAAGAGGGGGAGGAGGAAGGAGTAGCACTTGATTGCAAACAACCCAGTATGATTGAAAGGAGACTATTGGAGGAGGCGGCACCAATAGATTGCACCAAGCCCAGTATGATTGGAAACAGACTATTTGAGGAGGAGGAGGCAGTACCTGATTGCACCCAGGCCAGCATGATTGCGAACAGATTATTCATGGAGGAGGATGGTCAGCCTTGGATTGGTGGCCTGGGATATCTCGCTGATGATGTTGGTTACCGCACTTTCCAGAATACGGACGAGTGGGATGACGTCCTTGATGCCTGCTCACAGAGTCTCGTCCTCAAAGGGATCAACAATTGGCACGACATGTTTGAGGAAACCTGTGCACTATGAGGTTTATCACATGTGCCATACAAGGTGTATGACGCAGCCCTCCCTGTTGCTCTGCAGAGAAAAGGTTCCTCCCTTTGTGGGCTACAACACTTCCCACCGGTAGTTGACCTTGGCTCAGCCATTCATATATTTTCTCCCTGATGGTCCGGAGGAGCTGCTGCCCACTGTGGCTTTGTTCACCCAGGCTCATAAAATGGAGGACAGCCTGAGAGCACCAGGCCTGACATCGTTGGTAAGACACTGGGGTAGGTTGGACTGCAGTCAAAGCGCTGGATGGTTGCAAGCTGGTGGAGGCAGAACTTGTGCAGAACTGGTCCCCTAAAGCATCGGGGAGGTGACAGTGGCAAGAATGGGCTAACTTTCTGGCGGTCTTCGGGGGTAATGTTGACCCAGTGGGCAGTAACAGACATGTACTGCCCTTGCCCATAATTAAAGGACCAGACATTAGCACTGTGGTTCACGCTCTTGGACACCAAGATACCCAATGAGTCGCCAACATTTTTCTACACAACTGTGCAGTGATGGGACAGCCGATGGGACAGCTGATGGGATTTTTTTTTGTTTCTGGGACAGTGATGGAACTTTTTTAGGACTTTTTTTTATCTGCAACAGTAATGGGACTTTTTGATGGCGCAGTTTCTGGGTCTGCTTCATTTATCATTTTTCGCTATGAAAAATGATAAGGAAACCTACACCAGCATTGAGCTGGCATAGGTTTCAAAATTTTCGAACTGAGAGGCTCCGGAGCTGCAGGGACATTTTTAAGCCAGGCATAAAACTTAACTGCAGCCATAGAAAATAGATATGTCAATTATTTTCTGTTGCCTCAGTGAACAACGGCCATAGTGCATACCGTGTGTATACACTACGGCTGTTGTCCCATTCACTGCCATGCAATTAGGCACTGTTCGTTTGTTGTACTTATCTTTGGTCAAATATGCACAGAAGCAAGGACTCATGTGACAGACAGGAGTCTCTGATCTTACATTTACTGAACAGTGAGGCATAGATGGTATGTCTTTTGCTCAGTACATATTCACTAGGTTGCAGGGAGACTGGCCCAGTGAGTGTGTGCCACCCATAAGTTAAGTGAGCAGGTGCCATATAATGTCTGCTTCCTGCTTAAGACATAGCACCTATGTTGCCCAACCATTGGGTGCTCCGGAAGTTACATATAGAAGCAGGTATTCCTCTCAGTTAACTGTTCAGTTAAACAGTATGGGGATGAAAAAAAATAGATGCTTGAATAATGGATACTGGAGTAATTTATGTTGATTTATGTTGATGCCTACCATAGTTCCTTGAGCCCATTGTTTCACTGCTGTGACTGCTGGTCATTTGGTCAATGAAACGAGTAGCCAATTAAAAGGTTAGGCAGCCTGAACACTGGGGCAGCTAGAGTGAGTTTAAACATACTGTAGTAAGCTATTCCAGCCAATTATCTGAGCATTTATATACTTACGCCCAAACTGTTCAGTGGGTACTTTCCATGGCACCGCAGCATAGAGAACACCGGAAATTTCATAGAGAACAGGGGTTCTTGTGAATTTGACAAGAGTCCCAGCTCCTCTAAACTAAGCAGCATTGCTCTTTTTATATCTGCTTACTGCATGGCCCCAATAATTTAAGTAGTGAAGCTATGCATTGTCACTTATTTGCCTACACCTACACTGATTTTAACCAGATTGAAATTTTAAGTGTTTTTTTTTTTACAGATACTATTCTTTAAAGTAAACTCTACCCTTGTTAATTCCTGGGTGGTGCCTGGAGATCATTTCCTGCAATAAACCATTACTTATTTTTAGCCACACTTACAGGTCGGCCACCCTAAAAAGAGAAAAAAACACAATGTGTTGATATTATTAATCTGTATGGATATCCCTTTAAGACAGAAACTAGACAGGCTGCTTACAATGTAAAACAGCTTATGAATTAGCACTTCATGAGTAATGTGGATTTATCTATGCACAGCATTGTCAGACTTGCAGAGGAAACAGCACATACATCTTGACATTTTCTCATTGAACCTTCAGACACTTATATTTTGCATTAATAAGCATATGCAAATTATCATGTCTGGCTTGAATATTACAGCACAATAACACTTTTATCTATGTATCTAAATAAAAAAAATGTCAGCAAAGGAGGACATGGTAGTTATTGATGACTTCAACATGTCGAATGTTGATTGGATTATCCCTTGTGTACTTACATGCAAAAACTTAATAGAGGCCCTTACAGGGGCATCTCTAAGACGGCTTGTGAGGTCTCCAACCAGAGGAGAGAAAATTCTAGATTAAGTATTTACTATTGGGAATCAGATGTCTAAAGTTACAGAGGAAGAAAATTTAGGTTCCAGTGACCACCAGTGTTTATGGTTTGATATACTGTGCAAACTGACTGCGCAATAATACACTACAAAAAGTATTATATTTTAGAGAGACTGATTTTAACCCCTATACATCAGTAATATGTAGATTTACTTTCCTACTGCATATGCCCCGTGCAGTAGGAATGTATATCTACGTTCCTGACTTTAGGGGCTGACTGATGTGTGCGGAACCGCTGCAGTGAGAGCGATCCCACACACACATCAGTGTCCAGGAAGTCCAGCGTAATGACAAGCAGCTATGATCCCTAAGCTGCTTGTCATTAAACCCTTAAACGCAGCGTTTAAGGTACTTAGTGACAGGATAAGTGATTGGCACCCCCGATTGCTTGTACCAACAGGTGGGGGTACGTCACTTACCTCTGTCCTGTCGAATTGGCACTCAATGCATAGAGTCTGCTCTCAGGCAGACTCTATGCATAGATCGCCGATAACACTGATCTATGTTATGCTATGGCATAGCATAGATCAGTATATGCAATCTAATGACTGCATGTTTTACAGTTAAAAAAATGTTTAAAAAAGAGTAATAAAAAGTTTTAAATAAACATATTTTAAATAAACATATATATATTGCAGCGTGTGGAACTGTCAGATCTATTATCTATTAAAATATAACATTGTTCCTACACGGTGAACCGCGCAAATGGAAAAAAGAAAAACATCTAAATTGCTGATTTTTTTAAAATTATTTATCAGAATTTTTTTTTATAAAAAACGTCTTAGAAGACGGGGAGGAACATTGTATTAATATGACCCAGACATCCATGCATCAATGGTATTGGTCTTTAAGGGGTTAAAAAAATGGGGTAGTAGTTAAATAATAAATTTAAAAGGTGGGATAAAATATCAGGGGCAAAATTTCAGTGGGCAGTACTTAAAAATGCATAGTTAAGAGCAATTAGATTATATGTACAAGAAATTACCAAAAGTAAAAGGAAGGAGAAGAGATGTTAAGGCTATAGTAAAGGAAAAAAGGTCAACATATAGGAGATACGAAGAGACTGGAAGTCTAGATGAAAGAGACATAAAATTATAAAGAAGGAGGCAAAGCAAATGACAAATAAAGTTGTAAAAGAGAAAGAAATGGCAACATCAATTTAGGATGGAAATAAAACCTTCTTCAGATATATAAGTGACAGGAAGAAGAAAAAAAACTGCAGTTTTACAAAATGGAGGCATGTTCACACTAAGTAAAAAAAAAAAAAAGACATATTAGAAATGTCAGGATGTTGAGAGGTGTCAGTCACATACCCTGTGATTGGTAATACATGTTTGAGTGTTTGGGAAGGATACTAGTTAACTGATGGTACATTCAAAAGGCAGCAAGGGGAGCAGGCCAGTTATTGGCAACAAAACATGTAGAGAAGGGCCATTCTGTATTTTAACTATACACATCAAATGGCTTTAGCTGGCACAGGAATGCAACCTGTGTTAGTATATTAGTGAGACATATCCAGATCCAGATTTTTCTATTATTGTCAGCACTGGATGTGATGTGCTTTTAACCCCTTTAGGATGGGTCCAGGTAGGGCCTTGAGGACCAGAGCCCATTTTTTAAATATGACCAGTCTCACTTTATGTGGTTGTACCTCCATGATATTGTAACTAGAGATGAGCGAACCTCGAGCATGCTCGAGTCGATCCGAACCCAAACTTTCGGCATTTGATTAGTGGTGGCTGCTGAACTGGGATAAAGCCCTAAGGCTATCTGGAAAACATGGATATAGTCATTTGCTGTTTCCATCTTTTCCAGACAACCTTAGAGCTTTATCCAAGTTCAGCAGCCCCCGCTAATCAAATACCGAATGTTCGGGTTCGGATCAACTCAAACGCGAACCCGGTTCACTCATCTCTAATTATAACTTATTTTAGCAATTTTGAGATTGTTTTCTTGTGACATATTGTATTTTAGATTAGTGGTAAAATTTAGCCGATATCCATACAATTTGGGTGTGAAAAATGCTTACATTTCTTGAAAAAAAAAAAAAAGACAAAATTAGTGATTTTCATTTTTTTTTTCTGCGGTCACCATTCAGGTTTAGTTACATGATAATTTTATTGCCAGCATCATTATGCACGCAGCAATACTAAATATGTGTACTTTATTTATTTATTTATTTTATATTTATTATTGTATTGGGGGCTATGGGGATTTTATGTGTTTTGCACTTTATTTTTTTATTTCTGTGTGTGTTTTATTTAGTTTTTTTACTTTTTTTTACTGTCCCACCATGGGGACATTACTATCTGATTGCCTGATTACAGGCACATTACAGGCACATTACATTGCAATGCTGAGCCTGATTAGCCACCATATCTATGACACAGGAGGCTTCAGGGAAGCCTCCTGGTGTCATAGCAACCATTGGAGCCGTGCGATCGCTACTGCACGGCCCCAATGGGGATAGAGGGAAGATTCTTCCTCTATTCCACACTATAGGTGCTGCATCAGCCTGATCGCAGCACTTATAGTGTTAACTGCTGCGATCCGCGCTTGACGCAGGTCGTGGCAGATGCGTCTGGGACCCGCTGTGGGATGCCACGGGCACAGCTTCTGCGCCCGTTTCATCCCAGGACGTAACTGTACGTCCTTGAGCAGCAATGCACCACAAAAAAGTATGTACAGTTACGTCCTTGGTCCTAAACGGGTTAAACTCACCTGTTCATCCATAGAACATCTTTATATTTTGTTATAGGTGTGTTGTACCTTGGGCCATGTGCCCGTGGGTTGAGTTATATATTCATGTTGTTGAACCACAAAATCTTTATAAGCAAGTACGAGGTGCACTTCTGACCAGGGGCTACACGCCTGGGACCCGCTGTGCTCTCTCTAATCTGAAGAGGGGTTAAAAAAATCTCTAAGCAAAAAACTTCAATCAGCTACTTCTGGCAAAATCCCGCTGGAGTCTCCCCCTCAACCCCTCTATGGGAATCAGGCTATCTGCACACTGTCATTTTTTGCGCCATGATGTGTTCTTTCTATCGGTACCTTGATTGCGCATATACGACTTTTTGATCGCTTTTTATTACATTTTTTCTGGATTTGATGTGACCAAAAATGCGCAATTTTGCACTTTGGGATTTTTTTGCACTGACGCAGTTTACCGTGCGAGATCAGGAATGTGATTAATTAATAGTTCGGGCGATTACGCACGCGGCGATACCAAACATGTTTATTTATTTATTTATTTGTTTACTTTTATTTAAAACCTGGGAAAAGGGGGGGTGATTCAGACTTTTATTGGGGGAGGGGGCTTTTTACTATAAACAACACTTTTTTTTTTTTACACTTATACTAGAAGCCCCCCTGGGGGACTTCTAGTATATATACTTTGATCTCTCATTGAGATCTCTGTAGCATAGATATGCTGCAGAGATCCATGAGATAGGCACTCGTTTACTTCCGGCTGCTGCAGCCGGAAGTAAACGAGTGTCGAGCCGGGGACGGCGCCATCTTGGACAAGTCCCCGGCCGGCATCAGTAACAGAGATCTCCCCCACTAGACACCAGGGAACGGTTGCCTCCCGTAATCGGAGGCAGCTGTCAACTTTGACAGCTGCCTCCGATTAGCTAATTAGCGGGCACGGCGGTCAGACCGTGCCCGCTAATAGCGGCGGTCCCGGGCTACACGCAGCACCCGGGACCACGGCGCTTCAAAGCGGGGCCGCCGCGGCCCCGCTTTGAAGTGCTAATGAAAACATATGACGTACTGGTACGTCATATGTCCTTAAGAGGTTAAAGCCTCATTATCCATTTTTTACCCACTTCCTTTCTAATATCATGAACCATGAACTATCGTTTTCTATAATGTTAATCTTATCCAGAATGTTAGTTAAGTCTTCTCTCAATAATATTATGTTGGGTGAGACTGTGCCCACCTGAGTAAGGAAGTTTTAGATAGAGTGTTTGCATTTTGTTACCTCTGCCAGAACATCTGCGAGTACCAGGGGGACACACTGTATGTCCTGCTGAGATGACCCATACACCTCCCCCCCCCCCCCCCCAAAGCAAGGAGGGGAGGGTGGAGGTATTATCGAACCACCTGAGCCAGTGTCCTGTGTTCCCTTAGCTCTTGTATCCTGATTTGCTGTCCAACTGATAGGTACGCTTTAATTGAATTTAACATCAGAGAAAGAAGATTACCCCCCCCTCCCTTAAACCCCCTGGAATTTATAATAGCCTACTGTTTAAAAAAGCACTGTAGATTTTCCTCTCTTCTCTTCTGACTCTTTGGTCCATTACTTCATACTGTATGTGTCATGCAATTGCCATATTTGCTATCTATTTCTAAAGAAGCAAAGTGCTTATCTAACTCAAGTTCAGCAAGACAAGAGTATGTTTTAGGAGGTCCTATTTTATAGGTGGCCAGACAATTTTAATAGTACTTGCTTGCAATATACTATAAGGTCATCACCATATAAGTAAAGAATTGACAGGACCAGTCAACCTGTCAAGTTCTGGGATTTTATTTTTCTTTTGTGCACTCTCTATGTTTATTGTTCCTTTTAGATTTATGATGTAATCTTCATAGTCAAGTTGCTTAAACCTAGCGCCAATTAGAAAAAAAAATATCTCAAGCTTTGTTGATACTTGTATAAGTACCACTAATACATTTCAGCTTGGTTGTTCTCTATTGTAATAATTGTAAAAAATACTCTTATGATTAGAATGGCTGAGAGGCACATTTGCTTTTGTATAAAAGTAAATACGCTACTGTATGCGGTTATTCAATTGTCTGTATTGATCTGTGTTTTAGATTTCAGGTACAGACACACACAGTACCAGTAGAAAGACTTTAAATGAGAATTTGAAAGTTCGGTCATTAACTGAAAATGTAGTAGTACTTAAATAACCTAATGTTGAAAGCATCTTCAGAGAAGACTGTGAAGAGGCTGATATATTGATTTCTGTCTCAATCTGAGAGAGAAAGAAGAAAACAGTGAGCATGGCTTCAAGAAAGTTTTCCTCTAATGCATGAAAATATACTCAATAGTCTTATTTTATTTTATGGTATTTGTTTTATCCCTATAAGATCCAAACAATAGGCCCCAGAATACTGTATTTCAATCAGTTTACATACATATAAAGAAGATATTAGCCTAGTATATTACTTACATTATAATTAGTAAATTAATGTAATTAGAAGTTTCTTAAGACTGTAAAGGGAAAAAAAATATTTATTCCGAATGACCTAATAGCAATTTAGTAAAGAATGAAAAAATATATAAAGGCAATAATATATATATAGAAACAACCTTAACATATCAACCAGTTTAATTTAAGAATGTGGAATACAAATGTACCTCTGAAAAGAGCATGTGCTAGATTATTCGGACAAATATATAATCAGTATATTGAAAATAGCAGACTCTCAAAGTGATCTTTCCTGATGTGTAAATTAGTAAAGGGTAGTTTGTGAATGATCAGTTAAAAATGAACTAATTTTCAAAGTAAACTAAATTATTTAGTCAACTTTCCTGGCAAAGATTAGTTTAAAATGAGCTAAAGCCAGGGAGAAACAGAGTCCAGCACAGCAGCTCCAGCTCTCTTACTGTAACACTGCCATTTGCTTTTTAGTTCCCATGTTGGAAAATGAAAGTAATCACAGAAAATCCTAGAAAATATAGCTCTAATAAAGAAAATAAAAACTACGAAAGTGAACTAACTAGACACAGCCTATGTGTTAGTCTGTGAGTGTGTGGGACAGAGCTTATATGTCAGGGATTATGTTCATCCAGCTCACCTGTTGTGATAGTCATCTTGTTACAGTAGCTTAGAGCTACAGTACAGTATTGTTGCCAGCACCGGCTCCTGTATCCTGACTCTGTGCTGTATATGCTTCTTGTAGCTTTACTGCTTTTCAGCTTCCTAATACATACACCTTGAGTCAGTACCACTAACCACCATAGGTTTAACTGCAGTAATATGCATGTGATTGAACTAGACTCTCCTGATTAGTTCTCCTGGCATGTGGTTCACTAGCTCACTGAGAGAACTAAACTCTCCTGATTAGTTCTCTCAATAAGATACTGAACTAAATTCCAGGAGAACCAATCAGGAGAGTCTAGTTCTCTCAGATAGCTAGTGAACTAAATGCCAACTAAATGAACTAAAAGAAAAGAAGACTCTCCTGATTCGCATAGACAAAAGCTGCAGAGCATGTCGCTGTCTGCCAGGATGCGCCAACAGTGTCCCTATTAACCCCTTGACGACCCTAGGAGTACCCATACGTCCTGGGCCGCCTAGGGGAGTCCAGAGCGGTGCCGCCTGGCGGCCCCGCTCTATACCGCTGTGGTCCTGGGTGTCACATGTTACCTGGGACCGCTGCTATTAGCGGGCATGGTCCGATTGCCGTAACCGCTAATTAAATATTCAGATATTCAGATTTTATTATATAAAATAAAAGTTATACATGTTACATATCGTTGTAATCGTAACGACTTTAGGAATATATATAACAAGTCAGAATTACCCCAGGGCCAATGGCGTAAAAACTAAAAACCTCCAAATAATCTTTTTTTTTTTTTTTTTTATTTCACCACACATTGAATTTTGTTTCTGCTTTTGCAGTGTACTTTATGAAAAAAATCAGCCTGTCATTGCAAAGTACAATAAGTGGCGCAAAAAATAGGGGCTCATGTAGGTTTCTGGGTAAAAAAAAAAATGCAAGTGCTATAGCCTTTTAAGCACAAGGAGGAAAAATCGAAAAGGCAAAAATGTAAATTGGCCCGGTCCTCTAAGGGTTTACTGGCCTGGCCAGTTGTTGGGAGTGCACAGACAGCATCCCTAATTACTTTGACAGCTGCATCTGATTACTGTATTAGCGGGCACGGCGATCGGACCATGCCCACTAATACCCGCGGTCCCGGGCTACAAGCGGGTCGCCGCAAGGCCCCGCTCTGAACACCTCTCGGAGACATATGACGTACAGGTACGTCATATGTCCCTAAGATGTTAAGACTATCAAATTGGGAAGAAATATTTACTTGAGCATCTGATAATCTCACTCACCCTAGAAGAACCATTTACATCTGAAAATTTAAAAATTGCTATCACAAATATACCCACAGGTAAAAGGGTACACGGCACAGTTTTTTAAGACACTCAAATTAGAACTGCTCCCCCATATGCCTTCAATGATATATCTAACTCTAAACCCTTCCCTACTTCTTTTTTAGGTGCACATATGGTGGTAATCCCCAAAGATAGGAAGAACCTAAACCTTTGACCAAGTTATTGTCCTATTTCTTTAATAAACTTAGATGCTAAACTATACGCCAAGCTTTTAGTGGAATCTGGTAATCTCTAGTTCACATGAACAAAAGAGAAAAGCCAGAGATAAAAGCCAGAGATAATACTCTCCCTGCCTTCTCACTGGCTCACTATGCCAGACACCACAAAATTCCAACCATCTTCATGGCGCTAAAGGCCAAAAAGGCATTCGATCGGGTGGACTGGAGATTCCTTGAGGTCACTCTGGATCAAATAGCACTGGGCCCAGTTATAAAAACAAGAATAACTCAATCTCTTACTTGCTTTTTATTAGTAGTAGCACACACAAAAAATCCCGCTGAAATGGAATTCGACCATTGATACATCTCTTTGTTTTGTATTTATATAAGTAACTAAATATTTATGCCACGGTTCCTATTGTTATTTACATTTGCACCAAATGCTAGAATGTACCTGTTTTCAGTTATTGTTGTAAATTTCACAAAAATATTACCCTGTTATAAACTGCTCATAGAAACTACTTATAGGTCAGCCCTCAGCTCTGGTAAAATTAAAGCTGAGCTGTGATTAGTTGCTGTGGGCATTTATCAAGAGCTGGTGTACATGCATTTCCTCACCTTCCCTTTCCTGTCTTGCTTGAATGGTGAAAAACAAACTTTTTGCACAACATCCGAAATTGCTCAAAAACACCAGGTAGCACTAGGCGCAGACCTTTATAATGCCCCTTTGTTTTTAGATGATGAAGTCCACCTCTTTTTATCATCTATTAAGAACTGTCATCAGTGGGTAACTAGAAATGGCTAGGCCCCATAGCTAACCTTTGATTGGGCCCCCCTTCTCTCCCGACTGACCACTAAGCTATTTGTCTAGTCATAACTGCAAGTGCTCATCAGAAGTGCTTGCAGTTAAAAAGACATTTGCAGAACCTCGGAGGCCTGCTTGGCCACCTGGTTCTCGAAATGATGACAGCTCAGGGGGCTCAGCGTATTGCAAGAGCAGGCAATGGAGTCCCCTGATGTAAGCTATTGCTCACAAGTCTTCAGCAGAAAAAGCAAGTCATGTGTTGAAGGTAGAATGATTGTTTTCTGTTGCATTTTTCCTTGATTCGTACAAATGTTTCTTTATTGCTGGCATCTTTTCATGTCACAAAACATAGTTTTGGAAAGTTATCTGTAATGGGTATTTTACTGACAGTCTTTAAATAATTTTGCAGTTTTAAAAGGACTTATAATTATCTTGCCTGAATTTCATGGTAGTTAATTGAACGCTGTTCAAATACATCCACATTACAGTCTGTTGATAATTATTGGGAGGCAGCATGCTGAGCCGCTGGTTCAATTAGATTCTGATGGCTGATATTTCTATTGTTGACAGGGTGTGTACACAGTAATGTGTGGGAGTAAGATAGTCATGTTATAAATATTCACAGCTCTTTACACATGGGAACTAAAAATGGCTTATTTTTTGCATGTAATAGATAGAATTTCTGGCTCATCACAAGACCATGACCTGACCAGACGCATCTTCAAACAAAGTAATCATAAAGAGAATGAAATGATTCTTATTTTGTTTTATAAGTGCAATGTATACTTGGTACACTGCACTGTGACCTATACACTGGCAGTTACAGTGAGCATGTGAACTATAAAGCATGCAAATAATTATATTATAATGCTAATAATTAGACCATTAAAACTGTCCTTACCCTTTATCATCTTCATCACCATTTCATATAGTCACCATGACCTTAACTCTGCATATTGAACTCCATGTGACTAACTATGCTGCTTATATTCGTCCATTCTATCACATTGTAAGGAAAGTGCACTGTCCTCATTCAGTTGTGTTTCTGACAGCATGACCTTTTATTTCAGGATGATATCTTTTTCTTTATTAGGTTATATGTTTTTAAATATATAACCTTTCATACATCCATAGTATAAGGAAAGTCAAGCTCATTACATTACAGTGTGATTACATTAATGTCCATCTGTTACTCTTACATGCGCTGTAAATGCTTTCCTATATTGTTGATTTTGCTTAAGGGTACAAACCCACACACCGTATACACAGCAGATACGCAACAAATACGCAGCAAATACGCAGCAGATTTGTTGGTACAGATTTGATGCTGTGTTCAGTTATTTAGATATAATCTGCTGCGTTTTTGCTGCGTGTTTGCTGCGTGTTTGCTGCGTATCGCAGCAGTAAATACGCTGCTTATACGGTGTGTGGGTTTATACCCTAAAACTTTATCTTGCTATGTATTAGCTTTTTAAATCTTTTTAGGCCATATACTTATTTTCTTCTTATTTAGAAGGATTGATAGTATTTCATTTTTAACTCCTTAAAGTGACACTGTCACCCCCTTTCAGGATGAGGACTTCTCTACACAGCTGTAAAGCCTAAATTCTGTAGTTTTTATACCTTATTATAAGTTTCTTGGTGATTGGTCCAGTAAAAAATGCTTTTTTATCATTGGTAGTTTGTGCAACCTTGGCGGGGCTTCATTTCTGAAGTGCCACTTAGCCCCACCCACATTGACACTGTACTCCCTGCCCCTCAATGACATGCCCTCTAGGCCTTGCCCCCTCAGAAGCCATTGGAAAGGGACAGCCTAAAGGTCTAGGTCCCACCCCTCTAGGTTGGCCCATTCCAATGGCCACAAAAGGGCCTAGACATGATGTCACAAAGGGGCAGGGCCTAAGGCGCTGGTGTGGGTGGGGCTAAGTTGCACTGCAGGCGTGAAGCTGCACCCAGGTAGTACAAAACACCAACTATAAAAAGCATTTTTCACTGTACCATGAAATCTATAATGAACTAAGGTGGGAAAACTGCAGAAGTCCTCATCCAGGGGGTGACAGTGTCACTTTAACCCCTTGCCGCATATGGACGTTCCGGCACGTCCAAATCTGCATACAGTTCCTGCAGATGGACGTGCCGGTACGTCCACGGGATGACAGGGGCACAGGAGCTGCACTCCTGTCATCCCCGGCGGGGCCCGGCTGTCAGTGATAGCCGGGCACCCGCCGCAACTGCCGAGATCCGCGCCGAGCCCGGATCCCGGCAGTTAACCCCTTAGTGACCGCCGATACGGCGGTCACTAATGGGCCGTCGCTGTACTGCATTTCATCTCCCCCCACCATGAATCCACGGTGGGGGGAGATGAAATAAGTGAATCAGACCCCAGATCAGCCCCCCTAGTGGGCTGGTCACTAACCCTCTCCCTCCCTGCGGCGGCCATCAGATCCAAGATGGCCGCCGCAATCACTGTGAACAGACTAATGTCCGTAATCAGGTTGTCCGTAATCATGTCAGATTGCACGTAACCCCCCAGATTACACGTAACCACCACACGTTGCCCGTAACCACCGCACGTTGCCCGTAACCACCGCACGTTGCCCGTGACTCCCTCCAGATTGTCCGTAATCATCCCAAATTACATGTACCCACCCCAGATTACCTATAAGCACTTCAGTTTATCCGTAACAAATCTAGATTATCTGTAACCCCCCCCCCCAGGTTGCCCTAACCACCGCAGGTTGCCGTAATCATGCCAGATTACATGTAACCCCCCCAGATTGCACGCAACCACCGCAGGTCGCCTCTGACCACCGCACATTGCCACTGACCCAAGTTTCCCGTAGCCACCTCATGTTTACCGTAACTACAGCAGGTTGCCTGTAACCACCCTAGATTGCCTGTAACCACAGCAGGTTGTCTGTAACCACAGCCGGTTGTCCGTATCCTTGTCAGGTTGCCTGTAACCACCCCGGGTTTCCTGTAACCACCCCAGGTTGTCCGTATCCACGTCAGGTTGCCTGTAACCACCCCAGGTTGCCTGTAACCACAGCAGGTTGTCCGTATCCACGCCACGTTGCCTGTAACCACCCCAGGTTGCCTGTAACCACCCCAGGTTGTCTGTAACCACAGCAGGTTGTCCGTATCCACGTCAGGTTGCCTGTAACCACCCCAGGTTGTCTGTAACCACAGCCGGTTGTCCGTATCCTTGTCAGGTTGCCTGTAACCACCCCAGGTTGACTGTAACCACCCAAGGTTGTCCGTATCCACATCAGGTTGCCTGTGACCACCCCAGGTTGTCTGTAACCACAGCCGGTTGTCCGTATCCTTGTCAGGTTGCCTGTAACCACCCCAGGTTGCCTGTAACCACCCCAGGTTGTCCGTATCCACGTCAGGTTGCCTGTAACCACCCCAGGTTGCCTGTAACCACCCCAGGTTGTCTGTAACCACAGCAGGTTGTCCGTATCCACGCCACGTTGCCTGTAACCACCCCAGGTTGCCTGTAACCACCCCAGGTTGTCTGTAACCACAGCAGGTTGTCCGTATCCACCCCACGTTGCCCGTAACCACCCCAGGTTGTCTGTAACCACAGCAGGTTGTCCGTATCCACCCCACGTTGCCCGTAACCACCCCAGGTTGCCTGTGACCACCCCATGTTGACCATATCCACCCCAGATTGTCTGTAACCACAGCAGGTTGTCTGTAACCACAGCAGGTTGTCTGTAACCACAGCAGGTTGTCCGTATGCACGCCACGTTGCCCGTAACCACCCCAGGTTGCCTGTGACCACCCCATGTTCACCGTAACCACCCCAGGTTGTCCGTATCCACCCCAGATTACCCGTAACCACCCCATGTTCACCGTAACCACCCCAGATTACCCGTAACCACCCCAGACTGCCCGTAACCACCTCTAGATTACCCGGAACCACCACAGACTGTCCGTAACCACCCCACGTTACCTGTAATCTCATTTTCTTTATTGTATTTTAGTAACTGCGCTATTCTAATAACTATTACTAGCTGCGGTTTTGCTCCAGCAAATTGGCGTTCCTTCCCTTCTGAGCCCCGCTGTGTGCCCATACAGTGGTTTATGCCCACATATGGGGTACTGTTCTACTCAGGAGAACCTGCGTTACAGATTTCGGGGGACATTTTTTCTCCTGTTCCTTGTGAAATTTTGAAATTTCAAACTGAATGAACATATTATTGGAAAAATTCGAGTTTTTCATTTTTACTGGCCAGTTTTGAATACTTTCCTCCAATACCTGTGGGGTCAAAATGCTCATTCTACCCCAAGATGAATTCTTTGAGGGGTGCACTTTCCAAAATGGGGTGTCTTATGGGGGGGGGTCACCCCGCTGGCACTACAGGGGCTCTGCAAACGCACCTGGCACTCAGAAACCTCTTCAGAAAAATCTGCACCGAAAATGCTAATTGGCGCTCCTTTCCTTCTGAGCCCGGCTGTGTGCCCATACAGGGGTTTATGCCCACATATAGGGTACCGTTGTACTCAGGAGAACCTGCGTTACAGATTTTGGGGTGAACTTTCTCTCCTGCTCCTCAATAAATTGAGAAATTTCAAACTAAAGGAATATATTATTGGAAAAATTTGTGTTTTTTATTTTTACTGTCTACTTTTGAATACTTTTCTCTAATAGCTGTGGGGTCAAAATGGTCACCACACCCCAAAATGAATTCTCTGAGGGGTGCACTTTCCAAAATGGGGTGACTTATGGGGAGATTTTACTCTGCTGGCACTACAGGGGCACTGCAAACGCACCTGGCGCTCAGAAACTTCTTTAGCAAAATCTGCATTGAAAAAGCTAATTGGCGCTCCTTCCCTTCTGAGCCCCGCTGTGTGCCCATACAGTGGTTTATACCCACATATGATGTACCGTTCTACTCAGGAGAACCTGCGTTATAAATTTTGGGGTAATTTTTTTCTCTTGTTTCTCGTGAAATTGAGAAATTTCAAACTAAACGAACATATTATTGGAAAAATTCGAGTTTTTCATTTTTACTGTCTATTTTGAATACTTTCCTCTAATACCTATGGGGTCAAAATAGTCATTACACCGCAAGATAAATTCTCTGAGGGGTGCACTTTCCAAAATGGGGTGACTTATGGGGAGATTTTACTCCGCTGGCACTACAGGGGCTCTGCAAACGCACCTGGCACTCAGAAACTTCTTTAGCAAAATCTGCATTGAAAAGGCTAATTGGCGCTCCCTTCCTTCTGAGCCCGGCTGTGTGCCCATACAGTGGTTTATGCCCACATATGGGGTACCGTTCTACTCAGGAGAACCTGCGTTACAGATTTTGGGGTACTTTTTTTTCTTGTTCCTTGTGAAATTGAGAAATTTCAAACTAAACGAACATATTATTGGAAAAATTCGAGTTTTTCATTTTTACTGTCTAATTTTGAATACTTTCCTCTAATACCTGTGGGGTCAAAATGCTCATCTTACCCCAAGATGAATTCTCTGAGGGGTTTTCTTTCCAAAATGGGGTGACTTATGGAGAGATTTTACTCCGCTGACACTACAGGGGCTCTGCAAACGCACCTGGCGCTCAGAAACTTCTACAGCAAAATCTGCATTGAAAAAGCTAATTGGCGCTCCCTTCCTTCTGAGCCCCGCTGTGTGCCCATGCAGTGGTTTATGCCCACATATGGGGTACCGTTGTACTCATGAGAACCTGCGTTACAAATTTTGGGGTGCTTTTTCTATCATGTTCCTTTTTAAAATGAGAAACTTTAATCTAAATGTATATATTATTGGAAAATTTTAATTTTCAATTTTTTTACGGCCTAATGGTGAATACTTTGCTCCAGCCCCTGTAGGGTTAAAATGCTCATTATACCCCTAGATTAATTCTTTAAGGTGTGTAGTTTCCAAAATGGGGTCACTTATGGGGGTTTCCAGTATACAAGCCTCCTAAATCAACTTAAAAAAAGAACTGGTCCCTAAAAAAAATCCGTTTTCGAAACTTCACGAAAATGTGGTAATTTGCTGATAAATTTCTAAGCCCCGTAACACCCTAAAAAAGTAAAATATGTTTACCAAATTATGCCAGAATAAAGAAGACATATTGGTAATGTGACTTAGTAACTATTTTATGTGCTACGACTTTCTTTTTTTAGAAGCAGAGAATTTCAAAGTTCATAAAATGCAAATTTTTTACATTTTTTATGATATTTTGATGTTTTTCACAAAAAACACACAAAGTAGTGACCAAATTTTGCCACTAACATAAAGTGCCATATGTTACGAAAAAACAATCTCAAAATCGCTAGCATACGTTAAAGCATCACTGAGCTATAAGAGCATAAAGTGAGACAGGTCAGATTTTGAAAAATTAGCCTGGTCATTAAGGCCCAAATAGGCTTAGTCTTGAAGGGGTTAAGGACTGTGACAGTTTTCACTTTTAGGCTGGGTCCACACTACGTATATTTCAGTCAGTATTATGGTCCTCATATTGCATCCAAAACCAGGAGTGGATTGAAAACACAGAAAGGCTCTGTTCACACAATGTTGAAATTGAGTGGATGTCCGCCATTTAATGGCAAATATTTGCTGTTATTTTAAAACAACAGCTGTTATATTGAAATAATGGCAGTTATTTACTGTTATATGTTGGCCATCCACTCAATTTAAACATTGTGTGAACAGAGCCTTTCTGTGTTATTTGTGTTTTTAATCCACTCCTGGTTTTAGTTGCAATATGAGGACCACAATACTGACTGAAATATACGTAGTGTGAACCCAACCACACACTTTATTTTTTTCCTCCTCATGTTTAAAAGGCCATAGTGATTTTTTTTCACCTACAGAAACACATGAGCCCTTAGTTTTTGCAACACCAATTTTACTTTGCAGAACTGAGCTGTATAGCTAGAGGTATAACCAGTAGGAAGAGGGAAATTATGATCCCACTGTATAGAGCTCTAGTGAGACCATATCTGGAATACTTTGTCCAGTTCTGGAGACCTCATCTACAAAAAGATATTGATAAAATACAAAAGGGTACAAAGACGGTGTAATAAAAAGGTATAAGGTGTCAGGCATAAAACATATTAGGAAAGACTCAAGGATTTGAATATGTATAGTCTGGAGGAAAGAAGAGAAAGGGGGGACATGATCCTGAAGGACCACGCCAGGCCTGATAAGTATGTCGAGGAGGCCAATACACTTTTTTGCTATGTGT
This sequence comes from Dendropsophus ebraccatus, assembly GCF_027789765.1. NCBI lineage: Eukaryota > Metazoa > Chordata > Amphibia > Anura > Hylidae > Dendropsophus > Dendropsophus ebraccatus. The sequence continues at coordinate 73,746,190 of NC_091458.1, forward strand.
CATTTTTTACACCATGATCTGTACTTTTGGTAGCTTGCTTGCTTATATGCCCCTTTTTAATTTTTTTTTACAATTTTTCAGAAATTGATATGACCAAAGATGTAAAATTTTGTGCTTTGTAATTTTTTTGTTTTTGTTTACCATGCGAGATCAAGAATGTCATAATTTAATAGTTTGGGTGATTACACACACACACACACACACACAGCGAAACCAAGTATGTTTATTTATTTTTCTTTAATAAATGGGGAAAAGAGGGTGATTAATTATGGGATGATATTTTTATTAATAAAAAAAATTCCCTTACACCTCAACTAGGAGTCCCCCTTGGGGACTTCTATGTTAACTACACTGATCTCTTAAAGACATCAATGCAGTATATATGTACTGCATTGATGAATGAGATTAGTGCTTCATTACTATGGGTTGCTGGAGTCCATAGCAATGGAATGCCGAGCCGGAATCAACGTCTTTGCGGCCACGTGTGCTAATAGCCAAAGCAGATAGCAGCCAGAAGCCACTATCTTCTTTTGGTCATGGTGTCACCCCTCTCTATATTCCTAGCAGCAAAAATAACTATATATATGCCTAATGTGGTTAAGGGGTTAAGAATAGGCATATGTTATTGCATTTGCCTTGCCCACCAATACAGTGCAGCTAAAATTCTTACTTTGTACTTTATCTGGTTTAGTGTATCAATGCACCTGGGTCAGCTATTCCATTTTATTTGTATTGATCTGAATGAAACTGAGCTCTGTACCTTATTACATTCTATGTTTCAAACAGAGTCAGTCATTGTAGGTAAAATTTTCATACAGTAGTTTCCTTTCTAGAATTTTTTTAAGGTATTTTCAACTTTTTCACTGTTCAACTATGAACTGAGCATTGACTTAACTGATCTTTACATTAAAGAACAATGTTTTCACTGGTAAAGTCTAGGGCAAAACAAAAGGTGTATTTATATTGGATAATCTTTCTTCAAACTAGCCATTAAATGATGCACATGTTAATCTTATGACCTAAGTTGAATCTGCAGTGAAAATGAAACTCAATGACAAGATAAATCTAAGAGAAGGTAAAAGTCTTTCTTGTATTCAAAGCCCATTCAAGTTGATGAGGTGGTGATAAATTATGTACTGTACATTGAGATATTTAAGCACATGATGTAGATCAATACAGTGATGAAAAAAAGCATGGTTCTACACCCTAAGCAATTAAAAATGCAGCTTTATATTACAGATCAAAGCGCACGCTAAAAGATATTTTATTTCAAGTCTCTGCATAGATTGGTGGAATATAGCTATAACAAGGTTAGATTCATAAAGAATAAGGACATATGAATCACATTACTCTTCTTTTGGTCCCATGGGAAATACATTTTAGGCTAGAGGAAAAAACTTTGTTAAACTATGCAGCAAAATGACAAAAAGGTCTTTTTACATTCATTAAATAATAATAATGTATATTTATATTGTGCAAATTAGTGATGGGCGATTAATTTAAATTAATTAAATTGCCATTTCAAGTATTCACAATTCTGGGCAAATTCTATTTAAGAAGACCCTTCTCCAAGGGAGGAGAGAGAGAGGCATATACAGGTTACTTTTCATTTATCTGTCTGCGCTTCCAGAACATAGAAAATTGTTTTTATTTTTATGTGCAATGTATCAAAGAGACTTTGCCTAAATTGCTGCAAGCTGGAATGCCATCTTGCTCTCTCTTCAATACTTCAAGGGGTTGTCTTGGATTTTTTTTTAAATAAACCAGCTTTGCATTTACTTCTGTGGGCATTGTATGTTCTACATACACTTCTATTTTTTATTTAGAGTGCTTATTGTGTTCTCAGGCTCAGTCACACGAACACTCTGCCTGTGTTTACTTCCTGTGATGTCATGCTCCATGACATGGAGAAGACAGAAACTGAGCCACCATACTGCTCAAAAGGTACTTAGACTGAAGACTGAAAGAAGTCATGCTCGTTCCTGTGTTCCCAAACCCCACTTCCACCAGCCAGGGCCGGATTAAGCTTGGTGGAGGCCCCAGGCGACAATTTTGTTGGAGGCCCCCACTCCCCCCCCCCCCAAAAAAAAAAAAACTATACCGCGATCTATACATATGGCAGCTTACTGTAGGCGACTTAGCACCGACCCCTCCTTGCTCCTGGCTGTATGGCTCAGCATTCTCCTCTGTTATGCATGTGATGGTCACTAGAGGCTGCAGTGCAGAGGAAGATGCCAGGCCTAGAGACAGGCGCAGGGAGGGCTGACTATTGAGGTGTGTTCTCACATTGTGTTAATAACGCAATGTGAGAACCCAGCACTTGACAAAATACCGAACAAAAATGTAATTCAGTAACTCACAGGTGACGTCTTCTTTGACCTGAGGCGATCGTTCTCCGTTTCCTTTCCATCTTGCGCAGACCTCCATGATGATTTCTTCAAGCTACAATTCATCTCTTCAGAACCTGTCAGACAAACATCTTAGACTCCACACATTTCTAGCAACTTCCTTTCCTTTTTCCCACCCATAGGCTACCACCCATACAGTACTTACTCCGCTGTTTGGTGTCATGTGCTGTAAAGAAAGGAGGTTTGTGGGTCCCATGGTGTGCCCCCCATATAGTAATAATGCCCCCATGCTGTGCCCTATACAGTATATAGTAAAAATGCCCTCTGTCCCCATAGTAATGCCCCTGCCATGTCCCCATAGTAATGCCCCTGCTCTGCCCCCATAGTAATGTCCCCTGCTCTTCCCCCATAGTAATGTCCCCTGCCCTCCCCCCATAGTAATGTCCCCTGCTCTGCCCCATAGGAATGTCCCCTGCTCTGTCCCATAGAAATGCTCTCTGCTCTGCCCCCATAGAAATGCCCCCTGCTCTGCCCCCATAAAAATGCTCCATGCTCTTCCCCATAGTAATGTCCCCATCCCTGTCCCCATAGTTATGTCCCCTGCTCTGCCCCCATAGTAATGTCCCCTGCCCTTCCCCCATAGTAATGTCCCCTGCTCTGCCACCATAGTAATGTCATATGCCCCCATAGTAATGTCCCCTGCCCTGCCCCCCCATAGTAATGTCCACTGCCCCCATAGTAATGTCCCATGCTCTGCCCTGCCCCTATAGTAATGCCCCCTGCCCCCATAGAAATGCCCCCTGCTCTCTCTCAACACAAGAAAATAAAAAAAATAAAATCATACTCACTAATTCGGGCAGGGGACGTGTCCTCTTCTCCCTTGTGTGCGCCTTGTGGATCCACCAGCCGGCGTGATGACATCATCGCTCTGCATCTGCTGGTGAGATCGGATCCACGCAGGGATGAGAATAGAATGAAGTTGCTAGAAGGAGGTCCTCCCCCTGGAGTCTGTATTCTAGCTTCTTCACCTTAGAGCAATGGAGTTGCTAGAAGGAGTTGCCAGACATTATTACAATCAGGAAGCATTACATGAGGTATACCGGGGGGAACTACAACTCCCAGCATGGCCAGCCTGTTATTATGGGAGATCAGAGGACAGTACAGGAGGAGATATAATAGGACTACAACTCCCAGCATGTCCAGCCTGTTATTATGGGTGATCAGAGGACATTACAGGAGGCGGTATGAGGACTACAGCTTCCAGCATGTCCAGCCTGTTATTATGGGAGATCAGAGGACGTTACAGGAGGAGGTATAAGAGAACTACAACTCCCAGCATGGCCAGCCTGTTATTATGGGTGATCAGAGGACATTACAGGAGGAGGTATAAGAGGACTACAAGTCCCAGCATGGACAGCCTGTTATTATGGAAGATCAGAGGACATTACAGAAGGAGGTATAAGAGGACTACAACTCCCAGCATGGCCAGTCTGTTATTATGGGAGATCAGAGGACATTTCAGGAGGAGATATAAGAGGAGGACTACAACTCCAAGCATGGCCAGCCTGTTATTATGGGAGATCAGAGGACATAACAGAAAGGGGTATGAGGACTACAACTCCCAGCATGGCTAGCCTTTTATTATGGGAGATCAGAGGACATTTCAGGAGGAGATATAAGAGGAGGACTACAACTCCAAGCATGGCAAGCCTGTTATGGGAGATCGGAGGACATAACAGGAGGAGGTATGAGGACTACAACTCCCAGCATGTCCAGCCTGTTATTATGGGAGATCAAAGGACATTACAGGAGGAGATATAAGAGGACTAAAACTCCAAGCATACAGAGGGGAGGTATAAGTGAGCCACGCCCCCTCAAGTCCCATGACAATGATCACAGGTCCTTCATCCACCAGCATCCTCCCATTCTTAGCCCCGCCCCTTATGACGTCACCACAGGTCCTTCCCCATCGCTCTGCTGCAGACACGGCAAGTCCTTTGCACCTCCTTCTAGCAACTCCATTCTATGGAGGGAGGGCAGCACCCGCCCCTGGGGGCCCGAGTTAGCTGGGTGCTGACGCCGGCCCTGATATACACCAGCCTGAACCCGGAACTCTGCTTCCGGGTTTGGAATGGTGGGGGCCCCTATGTGGTGGGGGCCCCGGGGCATGTGCCCCTTGTGCCCTCCCCTTAATTCGGCCCTGCCACCAGCTCACTGTCAGCTTCCAGTCTCCTGTTTCTTCTGGCTTCCAGTGTTGTTACAACCAGGCAGAAACAACCCGCTCAGGCAGTCAGTGACTGCAGAGATGTCCCATCTCAGTCACCGATTGGCTGTGCAGGCATTTCTGAGTCAAGTTGTGACCTTACAGGAATCAGGGCTAGAGAAGATCAGCATGTGACCATAAGGACGGGTAAATATAACTTTTTTTAGTTATGTTGCCCCATGTCCAAACACCCCCGGCTCCCCCTGGATTTTTAAATTTACATATTTACAGTAGTAAGAGAAATCCCACAAGGAACCCTAATGAATTTATAATAAAACATTTCACACAATAGACATAAATCCTTTTCACAGCAGAATGATGTTTGAAGGTTTTAGGAATTTGTATTGCACATAGATATTAATTTCATTACAAAAATTAACTCTGGATAAAAATTTAAGGCAATCAATATATATTTTTTAATGCAATAACCATTTTATTACTGTGTGTGCAATTTAGAGTTAGAGAGAGATTCCCAATATATTTTTAAAATTGACACCTTAAAAAAACTACTTTACTGCAAGCAACATGAAGCCATGTAAGGTACAACATTAAGGCCAGTGCTTGACTTCCTAGAATATTTTGCTGATATGCTTCAGCTTTGAGTGCTCACAATGAAGGGATCTGGAGGAACTGATGATAAGCTCTGAGTCTACAGCGCAGCTTCATATAGTAAATCAGCAGGGGAGGAAAATCTTACATAGAGAAGCAGCTTGAAGTAATGAATTATACAGCTGCTTGTTTCCCTAACTTTGCAGCACAACATTTATAATGTAAAACATGCATACAATTGGAAAGAAAAACAGACCATACAAATTTTAAACAAAAACAATAAATTCTCTCTCCACTTGAAATTTATGAACGCTTTAATGTCTGACTGCCAAACTGAGGGATCGAAACAAAACAAAGCAGTTACATTTATCTAGAAACTGCCTTCTTACAAATAGTTAAAATGTGACATATTTGATGTAGCATGTCACCGTGTAACATTGAGATACTGTAAAATAAATGTGAGGTAATATTTCTTTTTGATTTTTATATTTTCTATAGAGGCATAATTATTATGTCATACCACAAGTAGCCATACTTTATCATCTCCTTCTATGCACTCACTCATGCTGTTCACTAAGGCTTTGTTCACACACAGTATTTGCACAGATGAATCATTAAAGGGGTATTCCACTAAAGAGCTAAAAAAATAAATGCTCCCAAAACTAGCTGGTCTTACTCAAGTCCCCCTGAGTAATTTGAGACTTATCATATCTTTCAATGTATCTGCTGCCCTTCCTGAGCTACAAGTTTTTCTAAAAGCCAGTCTACATCCAGAATGGCGCCAGCCAGGAAACTACATTACCAGCATGCATTGCACCTCAGAGCCAACTGACAAATATCTGTCTCTTCTTATAGTATCTGCTTATTGTTTGCTCAGTCTGCTTCTGTTTTACACTGTAAACAAAATACTGTATCTATCAATCTGTTTATTTGCACAAAACTCTTATAGTATGGAAACTTACGGCATTGTGAGCTCTTTGAGAATCTGGGGGGGGGGGATGCCTTAGGTTGGATCCCTTGAATGTATCCTCTCTACAGAACACCTCATGAAGTTAAGCAGGCTCCAATGTAGCTAAGTTTAACAGGAATTATTCAGGTATATACAGTAAACTCCAACAGAAAGTAACATCAGTGGTGACAATGATGAAATGCTTCCTAGCACCCACACACTATGGCTGCTTCTCACAGGGGGTACTTACAAGTACCTCAATTTCACCAGTCCTATCCTGCAATCCATCTGATTCCCAACGGGTGGAATTTTCTCCACTTGTGGCAAATCCATCTTCTGTGCTGTTAACTCTGGCTGTTGTTTTCACATAAATATGGCTATCTCTGTCACTGCTTCTACCACACACACAGGTGAGCTTCATTTTACCTCACAGAACACTTACTGGACTCCCATCCTAGTTGCTGTTAACCCCCTCACTGCTGGACAACTAGCAATGTTGTGTGCTCGCAAAGGTAGTTAATTAACCCTTGACAGTGTCAGACAAGCTTACCCTGGACCACAATCCATCTACATAAATAGATTAGAAAGAGAGAGATGGAAAAAACTTTAATTTCAGCTATACTGCCCTGTCACTGTTCTGTTGTTCCTCGCCCCTTGGACAGGTGCTCACTGATTGGTGTGATGTCAATGGTGGGTAGGGTTAGACATGAGGTGTTACAGCTTGCCTGTCAACAGAAGAGACCAAGTTCCTGTGACTTTGGTCTCAGAAGGGAGAGGGAGGACAGAGGAGTGAAGACCATGTGGACCAGGAAGTGAGGATTTTCAGCAGTTTCAGGGTGTAAATAAGGATGCGCTTCAAATGGTCCAATTCATGTAGTAGAAACCTATTACAAACAAGCTTAGATAATGGGTGGGGATTGAACAGGGTTACATTTTATTTAGTATAATACCCCTTTAAGCCTGTGCAGATGGGGCAGCAGTTGACTTGCTCAACTGCACACGCACTGCTTTAACGTGATCAATTAGTTAGACAGTTTGTTTCAAGTGGTAATTGTAAATTAACATTGGTAATTGTAAGGATATGAGAGAGTTGCAAAAAGGGGTAATTGTACTTGCCCATGTCCATGGCCATACAATAAGTCAAGTGGCTGGATTTGTTGGTGTTTCACAGTGGGCTATTCAAGATGTCTATAAGGAGTGGTGTAATACACATGGTCACAAAATACTACGTAAGAATTGTGGTCTGAAAAGGATCCTAACCGAGAGGGACTGCAGAAGAGTTTCACAGCTTGTGGATCAAAATTACTTCCAAACCTGACAGGAATTGCTGCAGTCAGTGAATTAACCCCTTAAGGACAGAGCCTGAAATGGCCTTAATGACAGAGACAAATTTTATGAATATGACCAGTGTCACTTTAGTCATTAATAACTTCGGGATGCTTTTACCTATCCGGCTGATTCTGAGATTGTTTTCTCGTGACATATTGTACTTTACATTTCTGGTAAATTGGAGTCGATAATCATAACAAATCTTTATGAAAAAAACCCAAATAATGTGAAAAAATGTGAAAAACTGCATTTTTCCAACTTTGAAACTTTTTTGCGTATACAGAAAGTGGTTATACCACATAAATTATATATTAAATAGCATTAGCAACATGTCTACTTTATGTTGGCGGCATTTATTAAACGATCTTTAATTTTTTTTAGACAATAGGAAGCTTAAAACATTAGCAGCAAATTTCCAAATTTTCAGTAAAATTTCAAAATCAGATATTTTTAGGGACCTGTTCAGGTTAAAAGTGTATTTGAGGGGCCTGTATGTTAGAAAGCCCCACAAAGCACCCCATTTCAGAAACTGCACCCCCCACACTCTGCAAAAGCATATCCATAAAGTGTTTTAACCCTTTAGGGGAGTCACAGAAATAAAAGCTAAGTGTGTAAGAAATTTGAAAATTTTAATTTTCTGTGCAGAGATTTTATTGTAATCCAATATTTTTCATAATTATAAACCTATTACCAGAGAAATGCACCCCAATAATTATTGCCCCGTTTCTGCAGTTTATAGAAATACCCCATATGTGGCCCTATTGCGCTATTTGACGCAACCACAAGCCTCAGATACAAAGGAGCGCCTAGTGAATTTCAACGCCTCCGTTATATTTGGTCATTTCTGACTGTACCACTTCAGGTTGGCAGAGGCTCTGGGGTGCCAAAACCTAAAAAACACCCCTAAAGGGACACCATTTAGAAAACTACACCCCTCAAGGAATGTAACAAGGGGTGCGGTGAGCATTTGGACCCCACAGGTGCTTCACAGATTTTCCGAACAATATGGTGTGAAAAAAGAAAAAAAAATTTTTTACACTAAAACGTTGTTCTAGCCTTCAATTTTTCATTTTCTAAAAGGGATAAGAGGAAAAAAAAGACACAAAATGTGTAGCGCAGTTTCTCCCGAGTACAGAAATACCCCACATGTGGCGATAAAGTGCCAAGGGGGCGCAGGACGAGCCTCCAAAGGGAAGGAGCGCCAATTGGCTTTTGGAAGCTGAATTTCACTGGAAAGGATTTCAAGGGCCATGTCGCATTTACAGAGCCCTAGTGCTGCCAAAACACTGGAAACCCCCCACAAGTGACCCCATTCTGGAAACTACACCCCTCAAGGAATCTAACAAGGGGCACAGTGAGCATATGGACCCCACTGGTGACGGGCACAAATGTGGAACAATGTGACGTAAAAGTAAAAAATTTCATTTTTTCACTTTCATGGCACAAATGTGCCCGTCATCAAGGGGTCCATATCCTCACTGCACCCCTTGTTAGATTCCTTGAGGGGTGCAGTTTCCAGAATGGGGTCACTTGTGGGGGGTTTCCAGTGTTTTGGCAGCACGAGGGCTCTGTAAATGCGACATGGCGTTCATCATCCATTCTAGCCAAATCCAACCTCCAAAATCCAAATGGCGCTCCTTCCCTTTGGAGGCTTGCCCTGCGCCCACATGGCGCTTTATGTCCACATGTGGGGTATTTACGGACTCGGATGAAATTGCTCTACACATATTGTGTGTTCTTTTCTCTTTTAACCCCTTGTGAAAATGATAAATTCAAGGCTAAACCAACATTATAGTGTAAAAAATGTAATATTTCATTTTCACGCCACATTGTTCCACATTTGTGCCCGTCACCAGTGGGGTCCATATGCTCACTACACCCCTTGTTACATTCCTTGAGGGGTGTAGTTTCCATAATGGGGTCACTTGTGGGGGGGTTCAACTGTCTTGGCAACACAGAGGCCTTTTGAATGCAACATGGCCCCTTAAAATCCATTCCATCCAAATCCAGCCTTCAAAAACGAAATGGCGCTCCTTCCCTTCGGAGGCTTACCCTGCGCCCGAATGGCGCTTTATGTACACAAGTGGGGTATTTCCGTACTCAGGGGAAATTGCTCTACACATTTAGTGGTTTTTTTTTATCTTTTAGCCCCTTGTGAAAATGAAAAAATCATGACAAGATTAATGATTTAGAGTAAAAATTTTACAAAAATTACACTAAATGTTGGTCTAGCCTTGATTTTTTCCATTTCCACAAGGGGTTAAAAAAGAAAATGAACACAAAACGTGTAGGGTAGTTTCCCCTGATTACGAAAATACCCCACATGTGGGCATAATGTGCCATATGGGCACAGGGCAAGCCACCAAAGGGACAGAGCGCCATTTAGAGGCTGGAATGGAGGATGGAGGCCATGTCGCAATTACAAAGCTCCTGTGCTGCCAGGTCAGTAGAAACCCCCGACAAGTGACCCCATTCTGGAAACTACACCCCATAAGGAATCTAACAAGGGGTGCAGTGAGCATATGGACCCCACTGGTGACAGGCACTTACGTAGAACATGTGCCGAGAAAATAAAAAATACCATTTTTTTCATTTTCACGTCCCAAATGTGGCCGTCACTTGGGGGCCATATCCCCACTGCCCCCCTTGTTAGATTCCTTATCGGGTGTAGTTTCCAGAATGGGGTCACTTGTGGGGGGTTTCTACTGTCCTGGCCGCACAGAGGCTTTGTAATTGCATCATGGCATCCTCTAATGGGAATGGCGGCCATACCTATTTAGCTGGGAAAAAGGGACAATTCTAATTTATTTGGGGGTATTAGGGCAATTATTAGTTTATAAGGTTGGAAATGACAGGTGTCCATCAAATTCAATCTGTGTTGATCCAGAGGAAGGCAAAAAACCCTCGTGAGGCAGGCGACAGTAGCCTCATCAATGGGAAAAATTCCTTTTAGGGGCAATTATTAGTTTATAAGGTTGGAAATGACAGGTGTCCATCAAATTCAATCTGTGTTGATCCAGAGGAAGGCAAAAAACCCTCGTGAGGCAGGCGACAGTAGCCTCATCAATGGGAAAAATTCCTTCCCGACTCCATAATGGCGATCAGAATAATCCCCGGACCAACGTGACCCCTGAAATAGGAATAAGGGACAGAATTTAGATAATGTAGAACCCCAGTGACGTGTGGTGCGCCTTGGAGCGATCCAATATGCAGAGGCCGGGGTGATCAGGACAGGCGTCACACTGGAAATGGTGTCCTTCCTGATCCCCCTGTTACGCCACACTCTGCACTTCTTCTGGGGTCTCCTGTTCTCCAGTGTGGGGGACGTCACCTGGAAAATGTTGTCCTGGTGCGATACGGGGTCCCTCATATCCAGAAGCGCTGGGTCCGCTCCATGGCTGCTAAATATTAGGGCGCTATTACTACTTCTGATATGTTCGGATCGTGCCGCAAGCTACAGTAGCTCGGGCAGCGAGGGACCGGAAGAGGGGGTGCTGGTATAAAAGTTATTACCGTACAGGTGGTAACCACTATCCAGCAGTGGGAAGATCAGTTCCCGGACGATCTTCCCACTTGTTCCGAGGATGGGAGGGGGGGGGGCATCTGGGGCTGGATTCGGGTGTCCCTTACTACATACACTCTAAGGGTACATGCACACTGCGGAATCGCGACAGATAACCCTTCGTGCATTCCGCAGTTGGCACCCGCCGGCGGACTGATGCAGGCGCACGTCTCCGTCCGTGTCATAGACTCCATTCTATGCACGGGCGGATTCCGCTCTCCGTCCAACGTGTTCATTCTTTGGATGGACGACGGAATCCGCCCGTGCATAACATGGAGTCTATGACACAGGTGGAGACATGCGCCTCCATCAGTCCGCCGGCGGGTGCCAGCTGCGGAATGCACAAAGGGTTATCCTTCGCCATTCCGCAGTGTGCATGTACCCTAAATCTGTAAGAGTACCCTGAGGTACTCTCACAGAGTTTGTAGAATTTCACACCATACCGTCATCTCTTATTGGGACGGTACTGGCGGAAAAGACGTGTCTGGGGGGCAGCGTACGCTACACTACCCCCAGACACGTCACTGGATGATGAGGATGAATGGAGGAAAGAACGATCCCCCCCATTCATCCTCACTGGCTGTTTCGGTGTCGGAGGCAATAATAACGTATCCCTCTGACACCGAAAACACCCTGGGGGCCATCTTTATACGGGGACTAGTATATGGGGTATGTAGTGGTGTAGTTTTAAACTTTATTCAATGTAGTGTGGTGTAATGTAGTGTTTTTTACGTGTTTTTTTTACAGTAAGTATAAAAAAAATCTACGCCAACAAAGGAGTTGCTGATAAATGCCGCACTTATGTGCGGCACTTATAAGCAGACCGTGGCAGTAGAATATAGAAAAAAAACACCCTACGCCAAAAAGGAGGAGTTGCTGATTAGCAGCGCACTTTCGTGCGATGCTTATCAACACTCAGCGGCGATAGGGTGCGGAAAATAGAAAAAAAAAAATTGGGGAAAAAAAAAAACACTTTTTCTATATTCTGAATATCCCTGTAGCTGCTGATAAGTGTATTACACATATCAGCCGCTAGGGGGCAGCAGAGCGCAAAATCCGGAAAATGACGAGGCTGGAGCCGAAAATAGCCGAAAGAAGACGACGAGGACCGCCGGAAAGACCCGAAGACCGAACGGAATGACGGAGGACGCCGCGAACCCGGAAGCCGCCGATCAGGAGCCCGGGACAGGTGAGTAATGTACAAATACCTGCTCTGGACCCCTCGGCTACCTAGCTGAGGGGTCCAGGGCAGGTATTTACTATTTTGTGGGACTCTGATCGCCGTGCCACCGGCCCGATCGCCGTGAACGGCCGGCCGGCCGTTCACGGCGATCGGGCCGGTGGCACGGCGATCAACATTACTTTTTACAGTAATGGCGGTCGGTGCCGTCCTCGGACAGCACCGAACGCCATTTTTTTCCGGGTCATCGGGTCACCGATGACCCGGAAAGGTTCCGATCGCCGCTATTGGCTGATCTGAATTGATCAGCCTATAGCAGCGATCGTAAGCACGGGGGGTGGTAACCACCCCCCGTGCCGAGAAGCTATGATGGCCTGCTATGATTTATAGCAGGCCATCTTCCCCGACCGCTGTGTGTGAACACGCAGCGATCGGGGAAACATCGGGCGTAAATTTACGCCCTGATGCGCTAAGTACCAGGGCGCCAGGGCGTAAGTTTACGCCCGATGTCGTTAAGGGGTTAAGGTCTTTCCCAATTTGTTAACAAATGAACATTGTGAAGGGTGATCAAGGCCAGAGGCGGAGTTACATGATATTAAATGATCATTTTTATGATTCTTTAGGGGTGGCTAATTTTTAGGCCGGTAAGGGGAGAGAGCTATATAAATTGAGTATCCTTATCATTGTACTGACTCACAGAATACAATTAGCATGTCATTATTACCACATGGTGGGTTACTGGAGATCCCAGAAAAGAAAGATTTCCCTACAAAATGTAAGGGTTTTTTTCTTTTCAATTTCACTCCACAAATTATTTTTAGGGCCCGTCAAAAAGCCATCACATAACACTTTCATATAAAGAGCATCAGTAGAAGCGTGTGTACGTCACGCGAAACAGCTGTCACGCTGCCTCGCTGATTAGGAGGATTAGGAGTTTGCTCCCTTGCTCGTCTCTCCATGGCGTTTTTAAGAAAAATATAAATAAAAGATAAGTTTTATTGGTGAGTAACCTCTACACTCTTTTTTCTTTGTATGAATACTTTCATATAAAGGTTATGGTTCTTAGACAGTGAGGAGGGAAAATACAGCAAAAAAGAAAAAAATAAGAAAAAATATTTTAGATTGGAAGAGGTTAAAATTATTCATTAAATGACATACAAGAAGAAAGCATGGCAGAAAGATTTTTAATTTTTACTTTAGAGAGATCAAATCCAAAGCAGAGAGCCAGACTGATCAATAAATTAAATACACATTGATAAAATGTTTCTCCAAAAGTTTGATTTGTGCAAAATATTCATGCAGTTTACTAAAGAGAAACATATGAAAGATCTGATCCTAGAATTATAGAAAAAATGTTTACAGTTTCTCATAAAAGCTGTGAAATATTGTCATTAAACATTTCTTGTAGAAAAGCAGTAGCTGAAATTTAACAAGTTCCTAAAACTGTTAATAAAAAATAATTTCTAGTTAGACTATAAATAGTACTCCAACCAATGTAAGATGTTGGCCCTTCTGTTTGCAAAATCTATTACCATATAAGAATACGCATGAGGCATGGATTAAATAATGAATGGCAAAGTAAAATTACCAATCATATCCTTACTTTCTGTCCAACTTAATAATGTTTAATATCTGTAGTCACTGTACCAAAACAACTCTCCTTCCAGTGCTTTAGGATATTCTGATCTGACAAATGGTTGGCAGTTGTGTCATTTAAAGAGGTTTTAAAAATGGTTTTCTATTGTATATTTTTCTTCTGAATGCACATATGCAATGTAAGCAATTTTCCATAGTAACAGTATATGCAAATTCTGTAAAAATGATTTGATAATGCCACTCATTAAGGACCTTAACCCCTTTCCTCCCGGGCCACTTTTCATTTTTGCTCTTTTGTTTTTTCCTTCTCGTGTTTAAAAGGTCATAGCGCTTGCATTTTTTCATCTGCAGACCCATATGTGCCCTTATTTCGTACAACATCAATTGTACTTTGCAATGACAGACTTAATTTTCCATAAAATATGTTATGAAACCTAGGGGAAAAAATATTTGCACAGTGAAATCAAGAAAAAAAAAAGCTATTTGTTTTAATTTTTAGGGGAAAACAGAGACTCTCTAACTGTACAACTGTGCAAGCCACCAATATAGGTTTGAAGCCTGGCTCTTGAGACTTACATAGTTACATAGTTAATACGGTTGAAAAAAGACACATGTCCATCAAGTTCAACCAAGGAGGGGATGGATACAGGGAAGGGGGAGGGGTGATAGGTTCTATACATATGCATTTATATTATTTTGCTCTAAGCAGTTGTCTAGGCCGGTTTTGAAGCCCTCTACTGTTTTTGCTGTGACCAGATCCTGTGGTAGACTGTTCCACAGATTCACAGTTCTCAGGGTAAAGAAGGCTTGTCGCCTCCGGAGATTGAACCTTTTTTTCTCCAGGCGGAGGCAATGCCCCCTTGTCCTTTGAGGGGGTTTTACCTGGAACATCTTTTCCCCATATTTCTTGTAGGGGCCATTTATATATTTAAATAAGTTAATCATATCTCCCCTTAAACGTCTCTTCTCCAGACTAAACAAATGTAATTCTGTTAATCTCTCCTCATAACTAAGATGCTCCATTCCCCTTATTAGTTTTGTTGCCCGTCTTTGTACCCTCTCCAGCTCTAGAACATCCTTTTTATGAATCGGGTTCCAAAACTGGACAGCATACTCCAGATGAGGCCGCACCAAAGCTTTATAAAGCGGTAATATTATATCCCTGTCCCGAGAGTCCATGCCTGTTTTAATGCATGACAATATCCTACTGGCCTTAGAAGCAGCTGACTGACATTGTGTACTGTTCTGTAGTCTATTATCTACAAGTACACCCAGATCCTTCTCTATCAGTGACTCTCCCAGAGTAACTCCCCCCAGGACATATGATGCATGCTGGTTATTAGTACCCAGGTGCATAACTTTACATTTATCCACATTGAACCTCATTTGCCAAGTGGACGCCCAAACACTCAGTGTGTCTAAGTCATCCTGTAACATCTGCACATCCTCCATAGACTGTACTGTACAAAGCTTGGTGTCATCTGCAAAGATAGAAACATTGCTGTTAATTCCATTCTCAATATCATTAATAAACAAGTTAAACAGAAGAGGGCCCGGTACTGACCCTTGGGGTACACCACTTATTACCGGGGACTATTCGGAGTAGGAATCATTGACCACCACTCTCTGGGTACGATTATTAAGCCAGTTTTCAATCCAGTTACACATTACATTTTCCAAACCGATAGACTTTAACTTACCCATCAGACGTCCATGAGGAACTGTGTCAAACGCTTTTGCAAAATCCAGGTACACGATATCCACAGCCGCGCCGCCATCCAGGCTTCTACTTACCTCTTCATAGAAACATATTAGGTTGGTTTGATAGCTTCTGTCCTTAGTAAAACCATGCTGGTTATCACCTATAATACTATTAGCCACTACATATTCCTGGATGTAGTCCCTTATAAGCCCCTCAAATAGTTTCCCCACAATGGACGTTAAGCTTACAGGTCTATAGTTACCTGGGGAAGTTTGAGAGCCCTTTTTGAAGATCGGCACTACATTTGCCTTACGCCAGTCCCTCGGCACAATACCAGTAAGCAAAGAATCACAGAATATTTCATACAAGGGTAGAGAAATTACAGAACTGAGTTCCCTAAGAACTCTGGGGTGTAATCCATCAGGCCCTGGAGCTTTGGTTACATTGAGTTTGTTTAATTTATCTTGGACCATATCTATAGTAAACCAGTTCAGTACATTACATGTGTTAGCAGCACTGGCCACACCCACCTCAGTACTGGCTCCACCCACAACAGCTCCATCCTCTTCTTTTGTATATACAGAACTGAAGAACCCATTAAGTAACTCAGCTTTCTCCTGATCCCCAGTTATTAATTCCCCTTCGCCATTATTTAGATCTCCTACATGCTCTGACCTTGTTTTTTTTGCATTAATATATTTGAAGAATTTTTTGGGGTTTCTTTTGCTATCTATAGCTACCTGCCTTTCATTGTGAATTTTTGCTGCTTTTATTACATTTTTACAGGTTTTGTTGACTTCTAGGTATCCTTTCTCCCCTGATGGCACAGTTGGGCACCTGTGGATGTAGAGTTGAGAATGACTGCCACTATGGGAGAAGGTGAGATGGTGTAGGCTGTTTTATGGACTCCCTGGCTTGTAGGAGGAACTGGTGAGGTGGACCCAGCCACTGTGGAGATGTTTTTTGCTCCTATGGGTGGCTTCCATGGCTTCCGTGTCAGGCTCCAGCCTTGAGGTGTTGATCAGGGCTTGACATTGGTGCAGGGCATATTTTTCATTACACTCCTCTAACCGTGGGAACAGAGAAACGTGGCAGGTTATTTCTGCAGCCCACCATCCACAAAGCCCTTGCATAGGCATGTATTCCACCTCCTTAATGGGTTCCAGTATATGTAGCTACTGTGGAAGGTAGTCCCTTTTACAGACCCCCTGTTTACAAACAAGTACAGCCATGTAAGATGCCCCTCAGAAAGCCACATCACTTACCTTAGTGTCTGTGCTCTACGTAAGGGCCATTTCTAGGTAAATTGGACTACAGGACAAATCTTGATAAAAAGTCCCCCTTGAGGAGGGGGGGTTGATGGGTTGTTACTGGGTAGAAGCAGTGTATGTATTATGTTATAAAGCACTGTCACCTAACCTTTTTCAACTTGAGGCAAAAAAAGTCATTCAGGGACTCACAGGTGACGTTTTCTTTGACCTGAGGTCTCACTTTCCTTTTCCTCTCCATCTGGCCCAGACCACCATGATGATTTCTTGCAGCTACAATTCATCTCTTCTGAAACTGCTAGTCAAACATCTCAGGCTCCGCACTTTGCAACAACTTCATTCCACTTTTTTTGTGTCATGTGCAATAAAGTCAGTAGGTATGTGGGTTTCCCTCTGTATTTAAGATTCCCTGCTGTGCCCCCACATATAGTAGTAATGCCCCCTGCCCTGCTGTACCCCCACAGTAACTGTCCCCTATCCGGCTGTGTCCCCATAGGAATAATGCCTCCTACCCTGCTGTGCCGCCGTAGTCAATGCCCCCTTCCCTACTATGCCCCCACAGTAACTGCCCCCTGTCTTGCTGGGCCCCAATAGTAATAATGCTCCCTTTTCTCTGTACCCATAGTAATATTGCCCCCCTGTGTTCTTTCCGCATACTAATGCTGTCCCCCTGTTCTCTGTCCGCATATTAATAATGTCCCTCTGTGTTTTCTCTGCATAGTAATACTGTCCCCCCTGTGCTCTGTCCACATAGTAATACTGTCCCCCTATGCTCTGTCTGCTTAGCAATACTATCCCCCTCTGCTCTGTCCTCATAGTAATAATGCCCCATGTGCTCTGTCTCTACAGTAATAATGCCCCCTGTGCTTTGTCCCCATACTAATAATGTCCCGTGTGCTCTGTCCCCATAGTAATAATGCACCCCTGTGCTCGGTCCCTATAATAAGACTGCCCCCCTTTGCTCGGTCCCTATAGTAATAATGTCCCCCCTGTGCCTAGGCCCTAAAGTAATAATGTCCCCCTGTGCTCGGTCCCTAAAGTAATAATGTCCCCCTGTGCTTTGTCCCTATTGTAAAACTGTCCCCCTGCACTGCCCAACACAAGAAAAAAATAACATTATACTCTCCTAATCCTGTCTTCTGATCTTCTCCAGCCTGTCACCGCGGGGTCGGAAACCCTCAACAGACCACATCCTGAGATCAGCTGAGCGAGGTCAGGGGAGGTGAAGGTGGGCGACAGCCAGGAGATCAGCGCTGAAAGCTGAGCGCACTTGAGGGGGGAAGGGAATGGCAGTGGCGGCGTCCCGAGCAGATCACTCCGAGAACAGAGCATGGCTGGGGGGCGGGACGGTAGTGGTGGTGGCGGCCCGGGGCAGAGATCAGCGCTTAGTATGGGGCAGAGGGGCCTTCTAGGTGCCACCAGCGCACCCTAGCTTTCGACACCCAGACACTAGAAACGGCCCTGTTCTATGTTGCCTCTCAGTATGATATAGTGCAAATATGGAACCATTTGAAGAAAATAATCGATAACACGATTATGGTGTAAATTATTTCATCCCCCTGCTTCACATCATGGAGACTGCATTGGGGAATATTGGGGAGCTGTTCTACAATCTATCATGTGAACCTGAGCCTGAAGAGGGAGGAATTGTTGTTGGCGGAGAAAAAGTAGGGGGGTTTCAAACACCAACAGGTGTCATCTCTAGCTGAGGTCACACCAAATGGCCAGGGGAGGTACTACATCACAATCCATAGAAAAGTCAGGTCACGATACCCAAAGGTCAGGGGAGCCAGATAACCATAAAAGTTGGGTACAGGAGAAGCAAAAGATAAAGGAAGAAACCTATATTTAAGTCTCCTTCCAGTAGCAGCTGAAATTCCAGTTGAGTCTTACTTGGAGTCACCCTTCCCCTAAATATTTTTGACCTGGTGCAGTTCTGGTCAATTTCTGGTTGGATCTGGTAGAGTCTGCTCTGACCCTGCTGTCGTACCCAGCCAGCAGTGTGGCATCTAAGACGATGTTTAGTGCAGCAGGGGCCATTGGGAAACCCACAAGTATGCGGCTTTCTTGTCCCAGTGGTAACAGTCTGGCTTTTATAAAATTAAAGTCTAGATAGGGCCAGATTTCACAACCCCAGTCCCTAATGTTAAAGACTGAAACATCAGTCAGCAGTCAGCTACCGAGCATGTTCCTGTGCCTCTCCAATAAAAGTCCAGATGAAAATATTGTAAGTAATGTTCCCCCTTTACTCTCCCAATAATATGATAATCCCCTAGTAAATACACATAGTACATTTGCATACATGTAAAGAACCCCATCTTCAGATTCCCTGACCATGGTGTAGACCAATTAAACGATTTCCAACACATGCATATATTTTTAACAGCTCAATGCTTTAACATAGTGCACCATGCAACCTATTCCCCAAAACAGTATTATCTAGGCACAAATCCCCATGTTAATCAAGGAGGACATTTTCGAAAGTTTGAAATTTGATTTGAGCAGACGGTGATCGAATATCAAATCCCATTAAAGTCTATAGGAAATAATGCTTGTGACTTAGTGATCTTCAAGTGGTTGAATTTAGGTTTCCAAGTCCACCATGACACCTCAGAAAATGATGCAAACACCTCTGAAATGCAACTGGGACAGCAGGGCAAGCATGCCTGGGTGCATCTAACTCACCCCAGTATTTTGTCACTATCACAGCCTCTCAACAATACACTCCAAACACTCTCAGTATATAGCTGTATACCCTATATATGATTTTTTTTAGAAATGCCTTCAGGCAACAGGCATTCCAAAGGTTAATGTTACGCACAGAATGCAAAACAGTACTTCCAAATTATTATATTTTTGGCACACTCAGTATACAGTAATATACCCAATATATGATTTTTTAGAAATGACTTGGGGCAACAGGTGTTCCAATGATTAACGTTACATACAGAACGCAAAACAGTAGTACCAAATTATTATTATTATTATTATTATTATTATTATTATTATTATTATTATTATTATGACACACTCTCAGTATACAGCTGTATACTCTATATCTGCAGATACACTGCAGCCTATTCCTCACAGTGCACTCCAGCTGCCTGCCTATCTGAACACACTGATGTGCTATAGCTGTAAATACATGTGATCCATCTCTACTATCTACAATTTTAGCCCTAAGAAGAGCTTTTGGGGGTCACTCCTGCCTAAAATCACCTAATACCTAACTGTCTCTGCTATACACTTTCTTCCTGTCTAGCTCCAAGTAGCATCTGACTACAAATCTGAAAACCACTATTCGTGTACTTTGAAGATCACATGGTTTAGCCAGCCAATGAAAGTAGGTGATTTTTTTCACTGCCTGTGTGCTCCTAGTGCCTGTCCCACACCCTCTGCATAGTTATTGGCTTTAAAAAAAGCGCCAGGAAAGGTGGGAAGGGAATCAAATTTTTACTGCATTTGTGGTTGAACACTCGATCAAAAACAAGTATTTTGAATAGTCTACTATATGATCGAATACCTACTCGATCGAGCAGTACTTGCTCATCTATAAGGGACTGATAAATGTTCTTGGGGTTCTTGAGTGCTCAGGCCTGTACGGATCGGGAGATAGAACGGGGAGAGGACCGCAGCTGCATAGAAGCTGCATCTTTCTGCGCTATCTCTCAATCAGTACAGGTCTGAGCACTCCGAATTGGACATATCAAAACTTTTGTCATTTCTCTATGATATGTCAAAAGTTTTTTTTATAAGGACAGGTACACTTTAAGACCCAGTCCTTGATGATCACCACAGCAGTTTTTAGAAAATGAGCGAAATGTAATGCCATTGTCAAATAGGAAAGACATAGCTAATGTCACCGACAGGTCCATAGACAGCTAAATCAGTTCTCAAATAGGATGATCCATCCAAGTTATTATTCATATTTCAGCTTTTGGCACATCTGGGTTACCTGCAGTGCAACCTGAATGTTTCTGTTTCAGTGGAAACAAGCTTTAAGTATAAAACCAGATGCATTTTTTATTTTTTTGCTTTTTATTTGCTGTTTCGCTAATTCACCATATTTCCCACTTAATTTTAGTATCACTGATCTGGTTTCAGGAAATAGATTTCTTTCTGTGTTATATTTATGTTCCCTTTTCTCTTTTATTTCAGCAAAAAGAGAACAACATTGTTTCCTCTGCTGTAGTTCAGGGTATAAATCATCATCATTATATTTCTTGCAGGGGGACCTGCAATGGATACTGAATTTTTGTGTCCCAAATGCATAATTTTGCATGGGTTAGCAATGAATAGTGAGCAACACAATTCATCCCTGTGGGCTCCATTTTCTAGGTCATTAATTCTGTTTACTGCACTCCAAAGAACATTTAAGATTGAACCATATGGATTCATGGAGACTCTGTACAAGACCGAATTATAGGTATGTCCCTAATAATATTTGTTGAAATTAGGCAAAGCAATATGTCCTACAGTCAAATGTTGTGTGCAAGACAGATATGAGATAAAAAAATATATTTTCCAAGTTTGAATAAACTAGAAACTGTATTACATTTATTTATGCTAAATATATTGAGTTATACTTGAAAGTTAAAGCATTCATGAGTTCTATGAATATTTCATACCTCTGTGATTAAACTTCCTATACAAGCTTTTTTATGGTATATGCAATGTAGTCATATACTTTGTTCGGTTATATTATATGCAGTAGTGTAAAAAAGGAATTTCCATTATCCTTTTAATATTAATTCTTTACACAGTTTGTCAAGCTAGAAAACTAGATTAAAATGTTAAACTTGATAAAAACACTAAAATGGGGCTGATCACAAATGTGGACAAGAAGTGTAGGTAAAAAAAAAGATGATGATGATAAATGCTTTATAGTACAAGGTAATATACTATATTAGCAAACAAAATGTAAACTTAAGCTATTAATTAAAGTGGTACTACCATTTTTGATGCAAATTGTAAAAAAAATTATTTATCAATTTCAATAGTAGATTTGCCGAGGCGCACAGCTTGGCTAAGAATGATTCCGACAGCGTCCTTCGCAACGAGCAGGAACAATTGCTGAGGGAGCGCTGACGGTGTCCTTAGCAGCCACCCTGCACATTCAGATCTCAGGCTTAGCTCTGATGTTATCACACTCTGATGTTGAGCGGGACTGGTTTCGGGGGCCCGTCCATAGGTCTCATTCCAGTGCCTGAGATAGCGCCCTGTGCCTTGACCTAGCATTCTTTTGACTGTTTATTGTTGTTGTTCTGACCTTTTGGATTATGTACCCTGACCTTGCTTTCTGCATTCTGATTTTGTACCTTTACTGCCCGGCTGTTGCTGACTTAGTTTCCTGACCATACCATATTGTGTTTGTTTGTCTTGTTTTGTTTGGTTTGGTGTTGCACTTATTTCTAGTGTAAGTTTTGTTGACCACTTGTCCGCAGTAAATTTTAGTATTGTTTGAGGTAAGTAGGTAGGGACAGCTGGGCGGGTGCCAGTCTAGGGCTGCACTTGTCTATGTGTCTTTCAAATACACTACCTGACAGTTCCATTGTCATTCCTTATTGCAATTGACACTACAATTTATGCTCTCGTTTTCATTTAATCTAATTGCTTGGAGCCAAGTAAACATTCTGTATGCTCATTTTTCTGAGAAAAGCTGTCATATATTGATAATGGCGGCCGCAATAAAGATCATGATCATTTTTTGCGGTTGTCAATATAACATTCGTCTTTACTCGCTATGATCCTGTAGTCAGAACATAATCTTAAAGAGTTTCTTCTGCAGGAGTAGAATTATTGCTTAAATTGTATTCCATTCAATTAAATTTAAATAAACTATGATGTACAAGGCCATCCACAACCTGTCCCCTCCATACATCTCTGACCTGATATCCTGCTAGCATCCCTCACACAACATCTGCTCTCTCAATAACCTCCGTTTGTCCCCCCCTGTTCGTACCTCACACCATCACCTCTAAAATTTTTCCAACCCCCCCCCCCCCAAGTACTCTATAACTTTCTATCCTGACACATCCAACTTTCATCCACTTCCAAAACCTTCAAAAGCAACCTGAAAGCACAACTCTTTAAACTAGACTACAACCCACAATAATTCTGCATCACACTATGACTGGCTGCCCTTTAATTTCTGTCTCCCTCTCCTTAGATTGTAGATTGTAAGCTCTCACAGAACGGCCAGTCTCAGAAAAGATCATCCTGGACGGTACTGCAGTACTAGCCTGATGATCTTTGCAGCCGCAGACTTCTGATGTGGGCACATCCCTACGCGCCCGCATCAGAACTCCCCACTGCATACTATGGAGCGTGCTGCCAGAGCCTCTCGCTCCATAGTGTGCACTGACAGGTCAGTTTTTTGCGGCCGGATGGAATCCCGTCCGGAGCGTATACTATGTGTATATGCTCCGGACGGGATTCCATTCATTCACAAAACAACGTATCCTTTGCATAAATCACGGCCGTTGCAACAATTTATGCAATAGATATGTTGTGTGAACATGGCCTTAATGTGTTAAAACGTTAATGTTTGTAGATATATAGCAACTTAAATATTTATAGTGCTTGAAAAGCACTATATTGTAATCCGTATTCTTCTTCTTCCGTTTCTTCTTCCAGCCATTTTTCTGCGCGTAATACAGACCAAACCGCTTTGCGCACAGACTCCGTTCAAACTGCATTGGTGCGGCGGTGTGAGGTGTGCTATCTATTTTTAGTTTCGATCGGATTTATCGTTTTTAAGAAATTTATGTTTAAAGACCCCAAATTTCCCATAGAAAATAATGGCCCATTGCAAATAATGGCCACACTCTAACCGCTGACAGCCAATCACAGCACATATGCAAATAGCTGAAATATAGCAGCCAAAAGGAACTCTAAGGTCTTGTCATGCATTGTATCACACCATCCACAGTCACATGTCCACTATTGGCCAATAGAAGATGTAATATATGAAAGGTCCTTAACCATTTTGTCTCCCTGACATGAGTAAGATTGTCATGGTAACCGAGCAATGGTCTTTACCATTATAAGTAGCAGAGGTCAGTCAGTAAAATAGCAGAGCTGAGGCAGCCATGTAGCAGGTACGGGATCCAAGCTGCTCTTAAAGGAACGGTACCCAAGCCGCTCTTAAAGGAACCCAAGCCGCTCTAAATGGGTCCCTTTAAGAGCGAACTAAGTACCTGTAAGAGCGACCTGGGTCCCTTGAGGGGGTAAATGGGTCCCTTTAAGAGCGAAATGGGTCCCTTTAAGAGTGTTCTGGGTCCCATTAAGAGCGACCTGGGTCCATTGAGGGGGAAAATGGGTCCCTTTAAGAGCGAAATATGTCCCTTTAAGAGCGACCTGGGTCCCTTTAAGACTGAAATATGTCCCTTTAAGAGCGACCTGGGTCCCTTTAAGAGCGACCTGGGTCCCTTTAAGAGCGACCTGGGTCCCTTTAAGAGCGACCTGGGTCCCTTTAAGAGCGACCTGGGTCCCTTTAAGAGCGACCTGGGTCCCTTTAAGAGCGACCTGGGTCCCTTTAAGAGCGACCAAGGTACCTTTAAGAGCGACCTGGGTCCCTTTAAGAGCGACCTGGGTTCCGTTAAGAGTGACCTGGGTCCCTTTAAGAGCGAAGGGACCCACGTTGCTCTTAAAGCGACCCAGGTCGCTCCTAAAGGGACCCATGTCGCTCTTAAAGGGACGGGAGCCAAGTTGCTCTTAAAGGGATGGGACCCAAGTCGCTCTTAAAGGGACGGCACCCAGGATTAAAGTTAAATGGAAGTCACTGGTAAAGGGGCGCTCTTTTCAAGCACTATGTATTTCCCTGGAAATGCAAATCTAGTTCTTTTTACTTTTTAGGGAGAACTATGCTTCAATATTAAACTATGCCGGTAATAAAGCACTGAAAATTATAACTTCATTAGAATAAATAGAAATAACCTTGGCAATGGAAATCAACAGAAAATTGTTGCATAATGCAAAAAGATGATTAATGAATCCCTCTGTTGATCAAGATTACATTAGAGATATAAATACAAATTTTGAATATAATGTTGCTGCGTGATAGTCAGGTCGATGTAGCCATAGTAACAAAACATAAAGCATTTGAAAAATACATGAAGAAGAATAAATGTAAGGTGACCATGATGTAAAAATAACAACAACAGAATAAAAAACAGGGCTGGAAGGAGCAAAGTATGACACACACATCAGAAACAATAGTCAAACAAAATTATATTACAGAATCATGGACCTGAATCTAAGTGCATTCAGTAACATATCAAGACAAGCAAATATGTTATTTTCTTCTTCAATCCTTGACCATTTGTAAACTAGCTCATGATACTGCACATACAATGCTCTCTCCATCTATCTACCTATAAACTAAAAGGGTGTATTGAATATAAAATTATGCTATATAATGTAAATTGATTCAAATGCTTAGAATCGTCTAAAAATGTCCTAATACTTTCTTAACTAGGGGATGCTTATCTACTTGAGTGGTAACAAACATAAAGCTGTAGCTACAGTGTTAGGCTACGTTCACACTACGTAAATTTTCAGCCGTAGTTCTCGCCGCAGAACTACGGCTGTAGTTTTGAGGGGTGGAACATAGCCTTATTTTCAACGGGATCCCGGCCGAAGCGTACACACATCGTATGCGCTCCGGCCACGATCCCCTGCCGGGCCGGAAAAAACTGACATGTCAGTTTTCTGCGGCCGGAATTCAGTGAATTCCGGCGGCAGAAAGCCCTGTCAGTTCACACAGTGAAGCGAGCGGCTCTGGCCGCTTACTTCACTGTGTGCTATGGGAAGCTTTGATGTGGGCGTGCGCCGATGCGCCCGCATCAGAGCTCTGTGGCTAGAAAGATCATCTGGCCGGTACTTAATTACCGGTCGAGATGATTCGGTCAGAGACCGGCCGTTCCGTGACCCGGTCTTATACGACGTGTGAACATAGCCTTATACTTTAAAGTGTTTTATGAAAAATGACACAATAGTCATTTTTCTAAATGCCTTCTGGTTTAGAATAGCTTACTGCTGTATATTACTATGCATTAGGAGATGGAGCTCCTGCACCATCTCCACAAAACCTGCCTCAAGTGCGATACCCAGTGTGGAGATAGTTCAGTGCTGGGTCTCTCAATGGAGACATAATCTTCATTCACTTATGGTCATTCTAGTTTCAGACTTGTCTCATGTGGGTGTTGTGCCCCTCACAGTAATAAAGGCTGAAAGTGAATTCTGTGATCAAAATTGCTACTTCCTTCACAAGCTGTCATATATCAGCAGTGCTTTATTCCTGTACTGCTTTATCCCATTTAAAACGGTAGCGACTAAATCCCATACCGTACAGGGACCTCGATGGGGGCGCGCACATAGCTCTCCAGGCCGGATTTCATTGCCAGCTCCACTCCGGGCTTCCTAGCAGCCGAAATCAGACCCTGCCGGACCCCCGACCCTAATCCTAACTTTTAGTTTCAGGGTTGGGGGTCGGATTAGGGCTACTACCAACTTATTACTTAACTATCCCCTGCCCACACAACAACCCTGACCCTAACCCTCGATGTTGGTGCTAAACAGGAAGGTTAGGGTTAAGGTTGGGGCTGTGGCAAGGGTTAGAACATGACAAATCAGTGGGACCTAACACTAAGCCGACCCCCAACCCTAAACCTAACACTAAATGTTCGGATTAGGGTCGGGGGTCTTGCAGGGTCTTATTTTGGCTGCTAGAAAGCCTGGAGTGGAGCAGCCAATGAAATCTGGGGCTTGTCTGGAGAGCTGTGTGTGCGCCCCCAGCGAGGGCCCTGTGATGAATTTAAATACAGCAACTCTTAACTCAAGTAACTCCTATTGTTATTTTTTACCCAAACAAAAACAGCAAATCCCCTTCACACACAAACAAATATCCCTTGCATGAATACAGTAAATCATAATACATAGTATCATAAAGACATGTATCATAAAGACACAGTATTCTTACTGTAAGATTTACTGTACTGATTTATACCTCTCCTCCAATAATTTAAAGAGAACCAATCACGGCTGATAATTATTTTTGTTTTCTATTCCTCCATTTACTTTAATTCCTTTTAAAACAATGGGGGAGATTTATCAAACATGGTGTAAAGAGAAACTGGCTCAGTTGCCCCTAGCACCCAATCAGATTCCACCTTTCATTCCTCATAAATGAAAGGTGGAATATCATTGGTTGCTAGGGGCACCAGTTTCACTTTACACCATGTTTGATAAATCTCCCCCAATATTTATGAATATAATTAATTAATTTTGCGGCCGTGGTTTTTATTTATTCATATTTTTCTTCACTGTCTCGTGCCACCTCTTTTTAGGGTAAAACAGGAAACTCCTGGCATGCAGAGCGACGGGAATAGTTCCCATGTCAATACACAGTGATCTTGCGCTATACAGCGAGACATCGATATGCAAGTCGAACTGTCCTTACTGACCTTATTAGTTTATTCGTGAAGGCAGAGGCAGTCTGTATTTTATACTTTACCTAATCCTTTGTAGCGGTGTAGTATGGCCGGGTGCTGCCATCTGATGACATCACTTGCTTTGCAGCTGTGCGTTCCAGCATCAGAACGAAAGTGACTTCATCAAGATGGTGCTGGCCTTACTGCACCAGTACAGAGGAGTAGGTAAAATATAAGATACAGACTGCAAAGGCAGTCTGTATCTTCATGAATAGACTTAGGGAGGGATAAACTTTTATAATAGGGACAGTAAATTTAGATGATAGGTTCTCTTTAACCCCTTCCCCCAATATGACATCCAGGGATGTCATGAAGAGCAGTGGCAGAACGCATCATGATGTCCCTGGATGTCATGGTTTCCCTGCCTCCCCCCTCTGTCTCTATCTAAGATCGAGCAGCAAGAGGAGGCTGTGTGACACAGCCCCCTCCTGATGCCACTGCCCAGAGGGGAGCCGTGCTCCCCCCGGGCATTTAACCCCATAAAAACCGCGGTCAGTGCGACCGCTGCGTCTATGGGGAGATTCTGTGCAGCAGGTTGATCGGGCGGCAGGAGGAGGCTGCAGCACATTGCCTCCTCCTGTCGCCACTGCTGTAATATTCCCCCAGGCCCCCCTTCCTTCCCCCTGAAATGTCCGGGCCCCCCCGCTCCCCCCCTCCTCTCTTACCCTGTTCTCCTCTCCCTTCCCTCCTCTCCGGATTCGGCTCCTTCCCCGTGCTTGTGCTCCCCTGTGCTTGTGCTCCCCCGTGCTCGTGCTCCCCTGTGCTCCCCCGTGCCCATGCTCTCCCTCCCCAGTGCTCCGGTCCCTCTTCCTCCCCTTGCCCCCCCCCCCCCCCCCCGTTGTGAACGATCAGGTCCCTGCACTGATCGTTTGAATCAGCTGCAGGGACCTGATCGTTTGAATGAGTGTCAGTGTGTAACTCTAAGGGCTCGTTCACACAGAGCAAAAGCAGCTGAATTTCTGCGCTGAATAGTCAGCCGTTAAAATAGGTGCAGAGCTAATTTCCATTGTGTTGAATGGAAATTCTGCTCTGCAGTTCACACAGTGGAATTTCCGCACTGAACTAATCCGCTTTCCACCAGAAGAATGAACATGTTCATTCTTCTGTTAGCGGAAGCCTATACAAACCAATGGGGCTCTGATTTTCAGTTTCAGCGCGGAATATAAGCGTAATACAAGCGGAAATTACGCGCTGAATCAGTGCGGAAATGGGGAAAAAAAGGGGGGGGGAGGATTCTAGTATATATTCTGGTATAGTCTAGTTTACTCGCCAAATACTCGCTGAATT
The DNA here is from genome assembly GCF_027789765.1 of Dendropsophus ebraccatus. Classification (NCBI taxonomy): domain Eukaryota; kingdom Metazoa; phylum Chordata; class Amphibia; order Anura; family Hylidae; genus Dendropsophus; species Dendropsophus ebraccatus. The sequence continues at coordinate 73,774,716 of NC_091458.1, forward strand.
TCAGCGCTGAATGCATGCAGATTCAGCGCGCATTCCTCGAGTATTCCGCGCTGAATTTGTCAAGAGCTGATTACGAGCTGAACACTTTCCTAGCGGAATACGCAGGGATTCTGCTTACATTCTGCTTATATTCTGCTCGGAATTCAGCGTCAGTTGATTTCAGGCGGAAATATCTCCTCGCGTAATCCGCCCCTTTTGCTCTGTGTGAACGTAGCCTAACACTTATTCTCTATATAATGCATTACAGCACAACTTATGTGCTGTAATGCATTATATATACACCTGCAAAAGTAAAAACACACACACACAAATACATAAATACAACAAATAAATAATTAAATAAATAAATACATAAATAAAAAATATACCACAAACATAAAGAGGAATATGTCACGAAAAAACAATCTCAGAATAACCGCGATAGGTAAAAGCATCGCAAAGTTATAACTACATAAAGAGAGACAGGTCAGATTTGAAAAATAGGCCCTGGTCATTAAGGTCAAAACAGGCTGCTGAGGCAAGCGGTTAATACTTAAGTGGAGCATGTAAGGGATAATAAAAAACACCATAGCATTTGTAAAAAAAAATCTCTTCTTCCAGTATTTATCAGCTTCTCTAAGTTCTGCAGGAAGTAGTGTATTCTTTCCAGTCTTTTACAATGCTCTCTGCTGCCACCTCAGTCCACGTCAGGAACTGTCCAGAGCAGCAGCAAAGCCCAAAGAAAACCACTCCTGCTCTCAAGGCTGAAAAGAACACCACTTCTGTAGGACTGATAAGTACTGAAAGACTTGAGATTTTTTTTAATAGCCGTAAATAACAATTCTCTGGCACTTTCTGCCACCAGTTGATTTGAAAGAAAACAGTTTTTGCTGATTTACCCCTTTAACAGAACAATAGGAATCTTTGATAAGTCTTTTACCTCTATACTGCCCATACACTTAGGGGTCCTACTTTTGAGAGTGTACCTGGTATTAAAAAAAAATGGGGAAACTGGAGAGAAAGCAACGGCTGCACATCCCATCTATGGCTGATACTAATGCCGCTTGGCCTATATTAAAAATCAACCCTACGCTAACTCCACACCGTGTCGGTCAGTGACCACCACACCCGCAAAGCGTGCACATGCAGGGAAGGGGGGCCATGGAATGGCCCTGCAACCCCCATGTCACAGGATCATACCCAAAAAGCCCCACCAGAACCCGGCCAGCACCACCGGCGGGGGAGGCTGCCCCCAAACGGCACAAGTATGCATATGGTATTACACTTACCACTGCTACCCTCACAGAGCAGGGAAGACATAAGGTACTAATATGTGAGCACAGGCATATCCTGCTGATTTTGGTCATGTGGGTCTTATAAAGGAGAGCGAGCTGTTCAGAGAGGGAGAACTGTAAAACACGGAAACTGGAGAGAAAGGAACGGCTGCACATCCCATCTATGGCTGATACTAATGCCGCTTGGCCTATATTAAAAATCAACACCAGAGTGTCTGTATATGATTTGATCAAGCCATAATATCCCCGTGTACCAAAAATGCAGGTCCTCTGGTTCACATGGGTCCCTACGCTAACTCCACACCGTGTCGGTCAGTGACCACCACCCCCGCAAAGCGTGCACGTGCAGGGAAGGGGGGCCATGGAATGGCCCTGCAACCCCCATGTCACAGGATCATACCCAAAAAGCCCCACCAGAACCCGGCCAGCACCACCGGCGGGGGAGGCTGCCCCCAAACGGCACAAGTATGCATATGGTATTACACTTACCACTGCTACCCTCACAGAGCAGGGAAGACATAAGGTACTAATATGTGAGCACAGGCATATCCTGCTGATTTTGGTCATGTGGGTCTTATAAAGGAGAGCGAGCTGTTCAGAGAGGGAGAACTGTAAAACACGGAAACTGGAGAGAAAGGAACGGCTGCACATCCCATCTATGGCTGATACTAATGCCGCTTGGCCTATATTAAAAATCAACACCAGAGTGTCTGTATATGATTTGATCAAGCCATAATATCCCCGTGTACCAAAAATGCAGGTCCTCTGGTTCACATGGGTCCCTACGCTAACTCCACACCGTGTCGGTCAGTGACCACCACCCCCGCAAAGCGTGCACGTGCAGGGAAGGGGGGCCATGGAATGGCCCTGCAACCCCCATGTCACAGGACCAGACCCAAAAAGCCCCACTAGAACCCTGCCAGCACCACCGGCAGGGGAGGCTGCCCACAAATGACACAAGTATGGATATGGTATTACACTTACCACTGCTGCACTCACAGAGTGGGGAAGACACAAGGTACTGACATGTGAGACCAGGCATATCCTGCTGATTTTGGTCATGTGGGTCTTATAAAGGAGTGCGAGCTGTTCAGAGCAGTAGCAAAGCCCAAAAAAAACCACTCCTGCTCTCAAGGCTGGAAAGAACACCACTTCTGTAGGACTTACAGTAGATGATAAGTACTGATTTTTTTAATAGACGTAAATTACAATTCTCTGGCACTTTCTGCCACCAGTTGATTTGAAAGAAAACTGTTTTTGCTGATTTACCCCTTTAACAGAACAAGGGGAATCTTTGATAAGTCTTTTACCTCTATACTGCCCATACACTTAGGAGTCCTACTTTTGAGAGTGTACCTGTTATTAAAAAAAATGTTTGACATGTCAGAGAGACATAAAAAAGATTTGAGTGTTTACACCCTGACTGTTTAGTGGAACCAGTGGGGAGACAACCGCACTGGCGTCCTTCTTCTAGACTGACCAGGGGACACCTGTAACTGTTAATTTGTCCCCACTGGGGGCTAGATGTACATGATTTAGGGTGAGGCCTATTCAATGGGGGGGGGGGGGGGGTGTCTATAGTGCCAGGCAATCTATACATATAAATCCAGTAAATTACATTTATTCTAATAAATTACATTTTATTCTTTTAAACGGACCTTCATCGGTCTTGCAAAAGTAAAAGCAAATTGCTTAGTAAACAAGTTGCAATTCCTCTATAATATTCAGTTGCTCATTTTTTCCCCTATGATTAGACTCTAACATTACAGATAAAGCATTTCTGCAGGGTGTGCATTCAAGGGATATTCTTATTCTCAGCTCTCTGTGTAACAAAAATCTATGTTGTTTTATATCAAGAGATAAAAAAGGAACTACAAATCAGCAGTTTCTTAGCAAAGGTTTTTTTCTTTTTCGTATTACATCTTATATGTATTAAAATATCTGCCACAGCAGCTGCATCTAAAAGAACACAAGGAAAAAGTACATTATTTTTATCTACTGACATTGAATTATGAAGAATAAAATTTAACAGAATGTAACAAAAAACAAAAAGTCAGAAAAGGCCGACTAGTTTGCGTCAAAATGTGTAGACTGAGTCATCGTGTTATTAAAGCTGCTTTAATTAAAAGCCTGCAATTAGCTTGATCTAAATTGTTTATCTCTGAATAGGTTATAGATTAGATAATTTTTCTTGCAAGGCAGAGGAAGCTGATTTTCTAAAATAGAAATTTCAGTCAAATTGAAATTTTCAGTCAAATAATGATTTGACATTTATAGTGTCTCCTTTGGTATATACAGAACCTTTTTGATTCTATACTGTACTTTTCAATTGAAACAAATAAGCGTCTAGTTAAAGGACAGCAATAAAGCAAATCTCAATGCTACCAAAAGATTCACATTTCAAAAGACAGAAGTCTACTAATGAGGGGGAACCAGCACCAACAATTGTTTACTGCTGTTGCAATTATTAATGATTACTTTGTGTCAGTGATTTAGCATATAGGAAAAAAATATTCCTGCAACTAAAGCACCTTATTTTGCTTTGGTATACTTATTTTGATCACACAATCAATCGGTTTGGCTGCCACAGATCTAATATAAGCATAAAAAATATTATATTAATTAACCCACCAGGTCAAACAGCATGCAAACGTTGTTCTGTAACACCCATTAATTGGTTGTTATTGAGGTGACATTTTATGAACCTGCATAGTATTGTGATAATTTGACAACTTGCTAAAGAGATTACAAAAGAGACCAAAATCAACTAAAAAAAATAAGATAGTAAATTTTAAAGTATCAATGTTTTCAGACCTAATGTTTAAAAGGAAAATTAAAAGAATACCTGGCTTATTATATTAAAATACTCTATGGTCACTATTTATCATCTGCTTTTCATTAAAAAATTTGAGAATTGTGCACAATTTTTCATTTTGAATTTAATGAATGACTCAGGTGAAGGGTAGTGCGGTGAAAAACATTTCCCCTCATTCCCTCACCACATGAAAAGTTATATAACTTCATAATATACTTTGGTAGCCAATACTAGCACTTTACCCCACTTTCCCTGGTCCCGCTGGCTACTGGAAGTCAAGATCATCTTTTAGCCCCGGACGCCATTTTGTGTTGAGATGTAGGCTGACACGTCATGATCTGGGGCGTTCCTTGGGCTCCCAGGCACTCCATCCCTGCTTGACACGCCTCCCATACCTCCCCAAGCTCTACTATTGGGTCCTGCTTCCCTCTGCCTCTCTCTGTACAGCTATGTCAGTACTATTAGAACTGCAAGTCCCAGCGAACCCGATGGTGATACACATATAAGTCCAGTGTGTATGACCATCGGCTCTGCTGGGACTTGCAGTTCTAATAGTACTGACATGGCTGTACAGAGAGCGACAGAGTAAAGCAGGTCATACACTGGCCTCACATGTACCCCCTGCCGGCACCGCTGACAACCGCACCCCCCATATATACGATTGCCCACATGGTGTATACAGTCATGTACGAGCTTCCCCCCCCGTGTATACAGTCATGTACCCCCTTCACCCCCACCCCGTGTATACAATTCTGATTCTGTTCCCCCTGCAGGCACAGCTAACGACATCTATCACCCCCCACCCGGTGGGCAGAGCTGCCATCCACCTCCTGTGTCCTGTAACCCCGCAGGAGTGGCTCACAGCTGACAGTGCCGCACAGCTGCTGGACTCAATGAACTCAGAAGGACAGTGCTGCACAGTGGCCATCCAACCCCTGTCCTTATAAGTTTATTGAGTCCGGCAGCTGTGCTGCACTGTCAGCTGTGAGCCACGCCGGCGGGGTTACAGGACACAGGAGGTGGATGGCGATTCTGTGGCACTGTCACTTGCCCGCCGGGTGGGGGGTTATAGATGTCGTTAGTGGTGCCTGCAGGAGGAACAGAATCAGAATTTTATACACTGGGTGGGGGGGCCCTCGTATATGACTGTATACACCGGGTGGGCGATCGTATATTTGGGGGTCGCGGTTGTCAGCAGGGCCAGCAGGGAGTACATGTGAGGCCAGTGTATAACCTGCTTTACCCTGTCGCTCTCTGTACAGCCATGTCAGTACTATTAGAACTGCAAGTCCCAGCAGACCCGATAGTCATACACACTGGACTGACTGACTGACATGTGTATCACCATCGGGTGCGCTGGGACTTGAAGTTCTAATAGTACTGACATGGCTGTACAGAGAGAGGCAGAGGGAAGCAGGACCCAATAGTAGAGCTAGGGGAGGTATGGGAGGCGTGCCAAGCAGGGAGGGAGTTCCCAGGAGCCCAAGGAATGCCCTAGATCATGACGTGTCGGCCTACGTCTTCTCCCGGAAAGGGACGAAATGGTGGTGGAGGAGTTAGGCCTCAAAATCTAAAATGACTTACACAAGTATGGGTAAAATATACAAACTCTTGACCCCAGGGCTGCAAGACTTTTGTGCTAACAACTGAGCCAACATCAGCTGGTATTTGTCCACCATAAATATCAAGTAATGTTCCCCCTTTGGACCCCCCAATAATATGATAATCCACTAGGAAATACACATAATTAATTTGCATACTTTGAAAGAGCCACATCTTTAAATTTACTGCCCATGGTGTAGTCCATTTAAACACATTGCAATAAAGGAATATATTATCCACAGCAACTCAATGCCTCCACAAAGTGCACCATGCAATGCATACTCCAAAAATGTATTATCCAGGTACAAATCTTTATGTTTCCATAGCTGTGGGGTTTTTAGTCACTGGTACTTGTGACAAGGAATGGTGACTGTCTGATAAATGTTACAATATCACCAGGATAGTTAGATGTCGCACAATGGTTCAACATAGGGTACTTATTGTGTGAGTTTTTAATGTCTCTCTTGGTTTCTTGAGTGGTATAAGGCTTATAGAAATGTTTCGTAATGGGGTATATATGATGGAGGATGATGTCCTCTAACTGTGATAGAACAACCTTCCAAAGCTACTATCAGCAAAAATTTGTTACTGAAAGGCAGGATACCCTAAGTGATTTAGTGAGCATTAACATTTGAATGGTTAAGGGAGCTAAATAATGTAAGAGGGAGCTAAATAAGTTATTTATATGGGGGATAGTGCCACTAATGGTGCCTTAATAGATGAAACAGGCCACAGATCTAACAAAATTGAGGGGGGGGGCACTGGGAATGGAAGGGGTTGAATACTTTATTGTACAAAGGTTTGAAAGCGTTTGATGGGGATTTAAATGTGTTTTTTTAGTACTTTTGTCACATGTGTTTTCCAGACAGTACAGTAAAAATTACAGGAACTCCACTGAGCAAGAACACTGGCTTAACCTCAAGCACAGCACCCATAGACTGGTTTGAATGGACACTGAATTCACAGCACTCATTGACTGGTAACAGGAATTTTTTTTCACAACACCAAGTAACTTGGTATAACGCTGCCAGCACCCATTGACTTGGTAAAATGCACAGCCAGCACCAATTGACTTGATATAATGCACACCGAGTGACTTGGTATAATGCCCAGCTGGCACCCATTGACTTGGTATAATGCAAAACCAGTGCCCAGTGACTTTGTATAACCCACAACAGCAGCACCCAGTTACATGTGATACTAAACACTGGCTTTCCTGCTGTCACAGAAAACCACCTACAATCTACACAGAATCTATTTACAATCCACACTCCTATCCTCTCCTCTACTCTCTTTCCCCCTCATCACCTTAAAGGTGAGGGGGAGGTGCTTACATCACAGTGGGGCTTGGGGGTGATATGTCACAGGGCAAGGGATTACGGATAATCTGTTGCTCCCGCCGAGTGACTATGACGTAACATTTGCAACCACAATTTTGGCCGTCATGTTAAGCAAATTTTGTTAATCGCTGTAAATTTGCTTGGCAATATGAGGTAAATTGACAGCACCATTTGTAGCGAATCTTTCTGCGCCGGATTCGCTTCGCTCATCTCTGATTGTAATCCATGTGAGGCTGTCCAGAAGCTACATATTTAGCTGGTGGTGGCTGTAGGAGTGGAGTGGATCCACCAGGAGTGGATTGAAAAAACAGAAAGGCTTCACACACTGTTGAAATTGAGTGCATGGCCACCAATTAACCCCTAGGCGACCCTGGACGTACCTCTATGTCCAGGGCCGCCTATGGGTGTTCAAAGCGGGTCCACGCTCTAAACTACCACGGTCCTGGGTGCCGCATGTAGCCCAGGGCAACGGCTATTAGTGGGCATGGTCCGATTGCCGTGCCCACTAATTAGGTAACACTGGTCAACAAATTTTCAAAAGTTGTTTGGTTCATAAATAGAATTATCCATTTCTTAATGATTAATGAAAATGTTAATTGGCTCTAGTTTCTATGATATGAAAGAGTTCTCATGTTTTCACTGTTCTCACTCTTTTGTGAATTGTGTAGAATACATTATAATAGCCGACATATTTATTACTTCTGCAATAATAAGGAAGCAAGTTTACTGTTAATAAACTTTTGAAATATATTCATAGGAAACTTAGTTCTATCTGAAATCAACTACAATTCACAGGCATATCCAAGAATTTTTACAAATGAATTATGTTTATTGAACTCTGGAATGTAGGTCCTTATTCAATGGCTACATGGTGCATTTACACGTCTTTTGTATTCATACATGGGATTGTCTCTGATAACTGTCCAACAGCAATCTGCAAGCATTGATGAGTTTCATTTACCCCGATACCTTAGGCTAGGTTTACACTGCGTTTTTGCAATCAGTTTTTTGCAAAAAAACGGATGAAAAATGGATGCATTTGTGTGCATCCGTTTTGATCCTTTTTTCCATTGACTTCCATTTAAAAAAAAAAAAAATGATCACTACTTTTGTGTCCGTTAAAAAAAAAAACGAATCTGTTTTTTTTAAATAATGGAAGTCAATGGAAAAGCAGATCAAAACGGATGCACACAAATGCATCTGTTTGTTTTCATCCGTTTTTTGCAAATAACAGATGAAAATCACGGAAAGCAAAAACGCATTGTGAACGTAGCTCTATACCATAACTATTGGTCATTCTAAGATAATGCAATATACCAGTTGATGATGCAATACTGTTTATTGCAAATTTTTGGTTGCATCAAATCCAGAAAAATTGTAATAAAAAGCGATCAAAAAGTTGCATATGCGCAATCAAGGTTTTGATAGAAAGAACACATCATGGTGCAAAAAATGACACCTAAAACAGCCCCATAGACCAAAGGATAAAAGCCTGGGAATGGAGCGATTTTAAGGAACATATATTTGTTAATGGTTTGAATATTTTACAAGCCATCAGATAAAAGAAAAGTTATACATGTTACATATCGTTGTAATCGTAACAACTTGAGGAACATATATATCAAGTCAGTTTTACCCCAGGGCAAACTGTGTACAAAAAATACCCTTCAAATAAAAGAAATGTGTTTTTGTTTTTTGTTTTTTATTTCACCACATATTGAATTACTGTAGTGGAGCAAAAAAAAGGGCTCATGTGGGTTTCTAGGTGAAAAAATGCAAGAGCTATGGCCTTTTAAGCACAAGGAGGAAAAAATGAAAACGGAAAAATTTTAATTAGCCAGGTCCTCTAAGGGTTAATGGGAAAGGATTGCTGTTAATTTAAAACAGCCGTTAATTTTTTATAACAGCCGTTATTTACAGTTAAATTGCGGCCATCCACTCATTTTCAACAGTGTGTGAACATAGACTTTCTGTGTTTTCAATCCACTCCCGGTTTTGATTGCAAAGTACTGAACAAAAATACTGTGTTGCAACATAGCCCAACACTGCAATTGCCATGGTTTTGAACATGTCATTGCATTTTATTTTTTAAGTGAAAATAAAGGAAAACTATATCAACTATATAAATTGGTCTGACTACACTTACCTGCAAAACAAAGATAATAAGATGTAGGAAGCACCAATGTAATTGAAGCCTTAGAGGGCTTCTTCAAGGTGCATCTCTACATTTAAAAAAAAAAAAAAAAGTACATATCATTAGGCTCCTGTGACTGTGGATACTTGTGTGGTCATATCCTGTGGATACGACCTTATCATGGGAGTTTCATGCAAGAGCCCTATTTCGATTCAGTATTCTGATGGAAATCACATGGCATGGACATATCCACAGTTACCCGATTTTCCAGTTACAGGAATGACTGCACCACAATCGGTTAAAGCTGCCTGGTGACGGGTACACTTTAAGAAGGGGCTAAATGTTGAATCCTGATCCTGAAATTCAAATGCCAGATGTTTTACACACATCATTTTGGTATGAAGTATATTGATGCTACAGTATTTTTCAGATAGCAAAGTCCAGAATGACAGCAATAGTCTTTTCAGTACTAGATTTCTACTAGCTTTTCAAATTAACATAAAAATGTCTAAATAAAAACACAAATGCAACACGTTTTCTAGAAATGCAAATAAAAATTGCACATTAAAACACCACCATTTAAATGTCTGTATTATTACCGCAGCACTAAAGTCTCTATTGAGATCAGGTAACACTATTGAAGTTACATTCAAAAACCCTGTTCCACTCATCTGTATTTATATAAAGAATGCACAATCCAGCTGATTAAGTTAGAAGGATGTGATCCCACCTGCCAAGATGCAATATATTTCTGCAGTTTCTTGTCTGTGTTGCTTAGCCTTCACTTTCATGGGATCAGTACTTAAAGTTCATCTCAGTCATACTACTGCTGTATGTCTCACAAAGGACTGTACTACAACTGGGTATTATGTATCCACACAGAAAAAAGTCTCATGCTGTTAGCACAGCAATAGCTTAAGTAAGCTCCACCTGTGAGTTCATACAATGGCTTTTCAGTTGTGGTGAAAAAGCACACTGTACTGCTGTCTAAGAACATCAAGGGATTTTTAACTATGATTCGGTAAGATATCAGACTTCTCAAAGAATATAACTGATGAAAAGCATGTTACAAAATTCTGTAAACATCCGCAATGAGTAGTAATTAAACAGGTGAATTATTTATAACATATAAAATATATAACAATAAAATTGTTCCAGTATCTAAATAAAATGTTTCTGTTTGTTTTCATAATAAAACTTGGTATTAAATAAGTAAAAAATACTTTCAATGGGGTGTGAGCTCAACCTTCTGTTACAAAGGGCAAAATGAGGGTATATTGCGAGTGCACTAAATGGTTTGCACCTATATACCAAACAATTTTATAGACAGTAGTGGTAGGCTCTCTAGCAAACTCCCAAACTTCCAATATACGTATACAATAACAGTATATATAGTTGATAAATATTTAATACAGTATTTGACACGTATATATTCTTGGCACACATAAAAGGATTAAATTGGGTTAAAAAATCATTAAATAATAATGATATAATACAGTCATTTATATCATGGTATGCAAAGAATTTACCTTGCATGTAGTTGTGTACAATTATACACTTGAGCCTTTGCAGGGCCCTTGCAAGTGGCTTAAGTGTCTTTTTTGTAACTGTGCTTATAAATGATGTATCAGTGTTTGTTCTCTGTATGGGATTAGTTTGTTATACTTGTCTGAGTATCAGTCGCAGTAGGATATACGTATATGTATATTGGAAGGGGAGTTTGCTAGAGAGCCTACCATTATTTTCTATAAAAATGTAAAAAGTAAATGTAAAAAATGTAAAAAATAAATAGAAAACTTAAGTTAACCTTTTAAGGACCACAGATACTTCTTTTTACAACAGCTCAATGGTCATCACATTGAGAGTGGGTGCAGAGGCTGGGATGGCTCTATATGCAGTTGGTGCCAGCTATATATTTTAGCTGATGTCTACCTACAACTAGTCTAATCCTGGTAGTTTAAACCTCTATATGTCACAATCAGTAACTATTGCAGAATGCAGAGAGTTAACTAAATGCAATAAATGTTTTGAGAAGTATAATTTTTTTCCCATTTTTCAGAATAAACATATTTGGTATCACCATGTGCGGAATTGTCCAAACTTTTTTTTTATTAAAATATAACATTATTAATACTACATAGTGATCTGTGTAAACAAGAAATAATAACAAATGCCAGAATCGCAGATTTTTGGTCATATAATATATCAGATAAAATTGAATGAAAAGCGAACAAAAAGTTCAATCTACTCCAATCTTGTTCCAATAAAAAAAACACAAATCACTGTACAAATAATGAGCTGCAATACTTCTCCGTAAATAAAACAAAAATGAAAAAATTAGAGGTCAGAAAACTGTATTTCAAAGCCTTGCTTTTTCTTTTCTCTCTTTTTTTTCTAACTTTTTAAAGTTAGTAAAACATAAAGAATTGGATAAATAAGGTATCACTGTAATTGTACTGACCTACAGAATAAAGATAAAATATCAGTTTTACTGCAAAGTGAACTGCAATACTTGGATACTCACTGCGAGTAGCATTTCGGCAGTTCTGTGTTGGCAAAGACGTCAGAAGAGAAGGATTTAGGGGTAATGATTTCTGACAGCCTTAAAATGCAACCAGGCAGGGGGGAAAGCAAATGGTATAGCAATTATACCAACTTACTGGGATCAGTAAATGGAACATGTGCCTTACATAATCAGAGATTGCAATCCACTCCTACTGTGTTAAATTTGGTTTCATTACTGAACTGAGTGTGCATCTTACATAATCAGTGCTCTTACTCCACTCTTACTGTGTTATACCAATTGGGTTTCATTAGTAAACTGAATCTGCGCTTTACATAATCGGTGCTCATACTCCACTTGCACTGTATTATACAAGTTGGATTTAATTAGATTGGATGATTGACTGGCTGATTGATTTTTTTACCCTTTTACAAGAACAAGCGTTGTAATAGTCCCAGTACTGTAGCTACTATAGTTTGGCTCATTTATTTAAATTCGTTAAGATTCGATTCACGAATATAAACAAATTTGACCAAAAATTTCCGGTTGCTTTACTCATCACTAGACATAAGTACTAAAAATTAATAGGGCAGAACTGAGTCTAAATACATCCCTGCCTCTAACAACAAGAAGTAAACAGTAAATTGCAGTGGATGGAGACAGCTAGTGGTTGAGTCTTTAGAGCTTTTTTTTTCCGAGATAAGTTTTACTTAAGTTTTTACTTAAATGACGGCAATTTGTGGTAACACAGGGTAGTCAAGGGGTGTTAGCTAGGGCTGGTTTCTGTACCACTGTGGCACTTGTCATGGGGCCTGAATGGTGTAAGGCCTCCCTTGGTCTCAAACACACACCTGTTAAAAGTATGTAGGTGTAGTTCCTGTAGTGTATGATACAGTGCAGGTGAACTACAGAGTCCGGGATAAACTTAACCACTTGCACACATTACTGGAACGGTTCTTAAAGTGACAGTACAGTTTAATACTTTGCACAGATTGAGCTTGAGTATTGATTGAGTAATTCTTTAGAGACATAGACAGGTTAGGTTCATTTTTTAGTTGCCCCTCTTAAGATTTTGGTAACTCATGCTGCTGTGGCTTACACCATAATTAGATAGACTCCACTACTAATTCACTATGAACTAATCTGGACTAATCTCTTGCACTAGGAACTAACAGGCTTAGCCTCCCATTGGTGGAGGAACTGTAAGGTGACATCCCATTCGACATCCCATTCTTGGGAAATTTCTAGAGTAAAGCTGTAATAGAATGGGACTAGACACATACATGTGAAACATCACATAGGATCAACAATACAATACCCCCAATTAGCGTCAGTGTGCTAAATAAGAACAATGCAATACTCTGTGGTAGCATCTTGTGGCTTAAAAAGAATATAGCTAATGTGAGAAAAGAATAGGTGATGCCAATACAAAAGTAACTTCAAGGTTTGACTCGACTAGGAAAGGATACTCAGTGGAACATGGGTTCCCTGATCCTACAAATGTTTTAAGGGTAAGTATGGTTGTGGTCTCCAGATTAGCCACCCAGATGCAGCAGGAGTGACTAGACAAGCAGGAACATACTGTAGACAGTAGTACAGGAATCAGCAGAGACACAAACTGTAGATAGGACATACTGTAAAGTCATAGAAACTATGTTGTAGTATTTTGGGTATAAAACATGACCAGGAGTGAAGAAACAGGGCAGGCAGATCTGAATGCAGAACTTACAGGTGTAGACATGGAACACATGAGACCAGGAACATTTTGTTGGCATACGTAAACACAAGTCCAAATGTGATATCCAGGAAGGTTTGGCATAAGGCAGAACCAGAAGCCAACTGGCTGAAGAGTCTACAGAACAGAATGAGAACAGACTATGATGACATCAGGCTGAAAACATTAAAGAGTACCTGTCCTTACTTTGAAACTCTACTATTGCATTTGGATGTTATTATTGGAAGTTATTGATGACAGTGGGTGTGACTGCTGAGAACTGGTCTGATGATGAGATATAGCTAGGAGAGAGTGCAGCAGCAGCAGCAGCACATTCCCCTCCCCGGTCTTATCTCCGTAACGACTAAATCTGACAATGTAAGTCTGAGAGTCTATAATTGTCAGAATTAACAGCCAGCCTAAGAGTGGATTGTGCTGCCTCAGAGCTCAAAACATGTCAAAATTTATTTTTAATAAAAGGTACCCTTTAAGGTGTACTCCAAAATCAGGTAAAAAATTAACCTGCTGCAGAAGGCTATAGCATTATATACCTGTCTGCCCCAGTTCTGAAACCACCAAAAATCAATTTTTGGGAGACCGGTAGTTCCGTAACTAGTGGTAAAGGAACGGTGCTGAATTTATAATGTAAGTCTAAAATTAAATCCTTTTAATAAGTCTGGACAGTTTTCCAATCTATCTATTATATGCACACTTTGACAAGTTCAGTGTGTACTTATCAGCTTCTGAGACATAGGTGTCCAGTTCTTAGAACTACATTAGGTCAAATCTATGAATATTTAAAAATACAATAGCTGTTAACATTTACTAATGACAAAAATACTAAAAATAAAATCATCATCACAACAAGGATATCTGATGTGCTGAAAAGAGCTGGAGTCACACAATGTCATTCAATTAATAAATGTATTTAATTGTATACTCTGAAATCTAGCTTCACAAGGGTAAAACAATCATCGTCCTTATTACTGAAATTAATTCATGTTATCATAATTTATTAGAGATTTTTTTATTATTTTAAATTGTTCGCATACATTCTAAACTCATGTAGACATTATTCATGCCAGCTTATCTGTTTTTTCTTCTTTTTTTTTTTAATTGACCCAGAATATTCTGTTTAAAATTCAAGATAGCTAATACTATTGATGCGTACCAGAATTTAAAAGACCCATGATGAGGAAAGAGATGGGACTGGTAAAAACATGTAAAATGTATGTAGATTACTTTATTCTGATGAAAGCTCCACTTTTATCTGTACTTTGAGCAATTATCAGCTTCAAAGATTTTCTAGCAGGAGAAGCAAAAATGATAGATGTAGACTGACTATTTGAACTAGAGTCCTACTTTTTAGGTCACTGTCTCCAAGGTCATTATATTTAAAAAAAAAAAAAAGTGAATCGCAAGGTGTATATTCACATGCTGCACACGGTAAAGAATGGATAGTCCAAAACTTAATTTGAACTTACAGTATTTTTCTAGTTATTGCTCTAGCTGGATTTAAAGGGCATGCATGTTACTTAGCACACCTTAGCTAAGTTTAACAGACCGAGCTGTGGATTATAATGAAGACTGTACAAGTTGGTCCAAGATCAGCACTAGTTTACAGAGCCTATTACTTGGCTCGATGATTATGCAAGTTGGCATGAATGCATCCTTCCACATTTGTGGGCACTTTACCTATATATCCTAATGGGAGAGGAAAAGGTTGCTGGTGCACTTGCGCACCAGTAGCCTTTTCTTTTTTTTTTTTTTTTCTTTTTTTTTTAAATCTTTTTATTTTTTACAAAAAACATACCCATAACATTCATAAAAATCGTCGCATTCATAAAAAAAAAAAATCCTCTCAATATCCCATAAATATATACCCCCACCTGCCCTAACAACTTACAGAGAGTATATCAGAGAGTATTCCTCGTAACATGTTATGCAACTACAGCTGCTCGAAACTCTGCGGAGCACCCCAGCAACCCCTTTTGGTTTATAGCCTACAGAAACCAATAGCACTATAAGAGCTGCGTATTCTCCGTTAATCCACCCTCTGAATTCATCCAAAAGATGTACCTCTATGCTAACCACGCAAAGGGGACCCCCCCACACCCGCCCCAGCCCAGACCTGCCCCCCGGACTGATCCAGCCAGATCAACCTTACTCAGCTTAGCCGATATACTACATAAATGGATAGGAGCAGAAAGAGCACACACACAAAAAAAAAAAAAAACATCATCAAGTCCAGCCAGTCCGCCAGCAGCAAACCCAAACTCTACCCTCCCCCCGCTGACGCCCCGCTGACGACCAGCAGCCTTTGCATTGGCTGGAGCGCATCACATGACTTCTAGCTTGCTCAGCCCTAATTGGCTGAGCAAGCTGGAAGCCATGTGATTAGCTCCAGCGAATGAAAAGGCTGCCGGTGCACATGCACACCAGCAGCCTTTTTTCTCCCATTCACTGCTCCAGAACCCAGAAGTGAGGGAGATCTGAGTATGGTGGACCAAAATCATGCGGACGCAGTTGGCGGGAGATAAAAATGGTGATCATCACCGGAGGGATGGGGGGGGACACCAGAGTACTCCTTTAACTCAGTCTGAGTAATCTGGAATGATATTGCAAAATGAAAGTAGCCATCATATAACCGACGCATACTTAGAAGGTTAGGCAAATGATGATTTGGCCACTATCTCTCTGTAAGCCAAAATATCGGGTCTTGTGAGGGGTGGTGCACAATTTCAGATTTTATCATAAGTGCTGATATATTGAACTAAATACTTCTCAGAATCTCATTGTTTTAGGTAGATAGCACCATAATAGTGAGACAGTTAGTTCTTCTCTTCAATGTAGGGTGTTAGAGTAGCTAATAGGAATAGGTTTCTGCACACAACCATCCTATTTTAAGACCAACCTGTCTAGGCTAAGGCTATTGGGAGAGCCTCATAACAGGGTTATATCAAGTCTCTAGTCCCCTAACATATAACTTGTCAACTATTAGGCTAATGGTTTGGTCAACACTTACTGCTTGGTCAGTGGTGACATATGAGTCATGGGTTTTGTTCTATTAATAGTAATTCACTAAGTTTGTTACTAACTCTGGCTTAAAGATTAAGATTGTTCGACACCATTACAGAGCACATGTATAATTTAC
This sequence comes from Dendropsophus ebraccatus, assembly GCF_027789765.1. Taxonomy (NCBI): domain Eukaryota; kingdom Metazoa; phylum Chordata; class Amphibia; order Anura; family Hylidae; genus Dendropsophus; species Dendropsophus ebraccatus. The sequence continues at coordinate 73,791,252 of NC_091458.1, forward strand.
AGATGAGCGAGTACTAAAATGCTCGGGTGCTCGATACTCGAGACGAATATTTCCAGATGCTCGGGTGCTAGTTTTGAGTAACTAACCCTATTGAAGTCAATGGGAAACTCGAGCATTTATGCCAGGGACCAAAGCTCTGCACAGGGAAGGTTGCTTGAAAACCTGGAAAACTCAAAAAATGATGGAGCACAGAACACAGAAATGGACAGGAAACAGCAGTGGCCGCATGCATGGATGCCTCTGGGGCTGGCTAATCGCACCATTACGTCAAATTATGGGAAACAGCCTGGTGGTGGCCCTCAATACAATTTTGCTGACCCAGACCAAGATGGGCAAGGCACATGTGCTGGCACATGTTAGAAACAAATAAAAAAAAAAACTCTCACGCAAATAAAGACTTACTACTTATGACACTGCAGTTGCAAGTGCCGGGATTTCTTCACTATTACTGGCACATGTTAGGAAAGCACCCAACTATGTGCAAAGAAGCATGGCAGTGACAACAGAGGGACCAAGTTAGACTGAGGTAGCAGCTGAACCACTCCAAAATTTAGCCTGACACAGAATAGCGGTGAGAACACAGTGAACAAGTTAGACTGAGGTAACATCTAAACCACCCCAAAATTGAGCCTGACTCAGCTTGGCGGTGAGAATACAGTGAACCAGTTAGACTGAGGTAGCATCTGAACCACCCAAAAATTTAGGGTAACACAGCATGGCGTTGACAACAGAGTGAACAAGTTAGATGAGGTAGCAGTTGAAACTCCCAAAAATAATCAATCAATTAATCAAAATAAAAATAAAAAAATTAGGCCTGACACAGCATGGAAGTGAGAACTCAGTGAACAAGGTAGATGAGGCAGGCGTTCCAGCTCCCAAAAATAATCAATCAATCCAATCAAAATAAAAAATAAAAATTAGGCCTGACACAGCATGGCGTTAAAAAATCAGCAAACAAGGTAGATGAGGTAGGAATTGAATGTATGAAAAATTAAGCCGGACACGGTTGGCCCTTAGCTGGCCCTTAATTGGATGTTGGGTCAGCGTTTGGTTAGGAATAGAAAAAACGGAGGAGGAGAGAATACATGAAGAATTTTCATGTGGAGCTGCTTTTCCCTGTTGGACAGTTGAATTCTGATGAAATCCAGGCTTTATTTATTTTAATAAGCGTGAGCCTGTCAGTGCTTTCTGTTGACAGGCAGGTATGCTTATCAGTGATGATGCCAACAGCTGCACTGAAGACCCGTTCTGACAACATGCTAGTGGTAGGGCAGGCCAGCACCTCCAAGGCATAAAGCACCAGTAGTTGTATGGAGCAGAGTGATCACAAAGGATGTTAGTATGGTCAGCAAGGTACTCCCTCACCATCTTTCTGAACACCTCCCCCCCTATTCAATCTCAGCAACAGTTTGCTCCTCTTCCTCCTCTTCCTCCTCCTTCTCCAATACGTGCTGAAAAACAGATGTGAGGGTGGTCTGGCTATAAAGCGATGCATTTTCTTTCCACGTCTCCTAAGTCAAGGGCAAAGTCTCAGATTTCAGGCTGAGCAGTGAGGTTTTCAGCTGACACAGAAGTGGAATGGTGGCGCTAATAATGGCGGCATCGCGGCTGACCATCTGTGTTGACTCCTCAAAGGGGCTCAAAACATGACAGATAGCAAACATCCACGTCTACTCCTCATTGTATATTTGAGAAAACTGACTAATCTGACCACTGCTTCTAGTGGAAGTTGTCATCTGGCATTCCACAATGGCTTTGCATTGCTAGTAAACCCTGAAACCACTGAAACACAAGATTCAGCATGTGGGCCAGGCATGGCCCATGTGTGAGTCTGCCGGGTTGGAGAGCCACCACCAGGTTCCGCCCATTGTCACACACAACCATGCCTGGTTTGAGGTTCCACGGCGCGAGCCGAAGATCGGTCTGCGCCGTCATGCCCTGTAACGGCTCTTTGGTGGTGTGCCTCTTGTCACCCAAGCTCAGCAGTTTGAGCCCCTCCTGTTGGCGCTTACCCAGGGCAGTGCTGAAGGCGACGTGCTCACATATGGTAATAGATGGGAGGAGGAAGAATAGGAGGAGGAGGGGTTGGAGGAAGAGGTACTGAAATCACGAGAGTCCGTGATCGACTTTCTTCACTAGGTTTATCAACCCAGCTCGGGTCAGTCATTGAGTCGTCATCATCCACCAGCTCTTCCTCCAAATCCTCACTCTGCTCCCCCTTATGAATTACTGCCCTGACAACAACATCACTGTCTGACAACAGGGTCTCATCGTCATCATCAGACACCTCTTGAAACCGCACTTGCAAGTCGCCACTCTCATCACCCACAGACTATGTAAGTTTCATATTTTGGGCATCGGGACCGATCGACTGCTCCGGTGCTCAGACAGGGAAGGGTCCAGAAAAGAGTTCCTGGGAGTATGGTGGATCTAAATCCCTACTTTCCCTGGATGGGCCAGGCAGGGGGAAAGGAGGTTGAGCTGCTGTAGCAAGAGTTCAACTACCTTGGCTCCTGTGGGTGGACTGTATGGAAGTCTTGGTGGTGGATAAATAACTGGACACATTATCCGCTATCCATGTCATCACCTGTTCGCACTGCTGTGGTTTTAATAGTGGTGTACCCTGTGACCAGAAGAAGCTAGGAATTAAACGTATGAAGCGTTCCACTGCTCCCTCATCAACATGTGCTGTGTCACCCTGCCCAGGACCACGGACTCTACCCACTGCATCGCTCTGAACCCCACGCCCACGTCCTCGTCCTCGATCCTTACCCCTGGGGTTCACTATTTTGTCTAGTCATTAGACGAGAATAGAATAGGATAGGTATAGCTGAACTACAGATTCTAGCCAGCGAAGAGAATGTCAGCAACAGGACAAATTGACCACTGACAGCAGATTTGGGGGGTAGTCGTATGGAGTATGTGTGTAACTGGTGCTTTTTTTTTTTTTTTTTTAAGGCACCACATGCACAGGACACAGCACAGTGAGGATAGGTATAGCTGAACTACAGATACCATTCAGCCAAGAGAATGTCAGCTACAGGAAAAATTGACTACTGACAGCTGCACTACAAGTCCAAGCCAGCAGCCAAGAGTAGCAAAAAAATATATATGTTTATAAATGTTAAGCCCTTAGAAGGACTGTTTGGTTCTTCGTGTCGGATTCCTGCCTAACCACACACTAATTCCCTGCCTAACACTCTCCCTGCGTCTGACGCAAGCACCGCGAGACCTGATTTTTATATGCCCAGGTCATCTGATCTGGCCAGCCAATCGCTGCTATCCACATGTAAGGTTCCCACGTGATGCTACAAACTCCCAAAGACTCTCCTGCATGATGATTGGCAGAAAAAAAGCCGCCAAACATGCAGGAACAGGAAGATGCCATTGTCTCAAGTATCGCAAGATGCTCGTCCGAGTAACGAGCACCATCGAGTACCCTAATATTCAGTATTAAGCTCGGACGAGCATGTTCGCTCATCTCCACTATAGTTACAAGGTTTGCCAGAGATTTTTTTTTTCTTTATGCAAATTATGTTTGTAAGATTTTAGAACATATATTATATATATATATATATATATATATATATATATATATATATATAAAATAAAGGTTAAATTTTAGTTTATTTTCTGTGATAATGGTTATTTTCAAATGAGACACATCAATTGGCAACAATTTTACTACCCAATCGCTAGATTGCTCATGCTCCCTTGTAACAATCAGTAGTATTGAGCGGACCCGTGGATATTTAGGCTCCACTAGTTTGCTCGCACTCAAGAAAAATAAAATTATGAGGACCCAGACTTTTATCCGAACTTTCGTATTGACCTGAAGCCATTGCAGTCAATAGGGACCCAAACTTTGGGACACAAAAATGACTGTAAAATGAGCGTAAAAAAGAGTAGAAGGCTGCAAATGCAACCAAAATGTGTGCAACCTCACTGAAGGACAACTGTGAGTCCCTGCTAAGGCTAGGTTCACACTGCGTTTTCAGCATCCGTTTAACGGATCCGTTTTTTTTAACGTCCAGAAAAATAGGGTCAGCAACGTTTTTTGGTCCGTTTTGGTCCGTCAAAAAAAACCGATCCGTTTTTTTTTATAATGGAAGTCAATGGAAAAACGGATGCACACAAATGAATCCGTTTTTTGCAATCCGTTTTTGATGCGTTTTTTGCAAAAAACGGATGCGTTAAACGGATGCTGAAAACGCAGTGTGAACCTAGCCTAACTAGGAGAGAAGGCCAGGGATCCTGGATAATTAGGGTCTTTTGCACACCCTCAAAAAAAAATAAGGGTGAGGACCTGGTGCTGAACCTCCTTATAATTCATGGTGATGGCCTTGTGGTAAAACTTCTTATAATTCATGGTGAGGGCAGAGTGAAGAACCTTCTTATAATTCATCGTTAGGGCATAGTGGTGAACATTCTTATAATTCATGATAAGTGCCTGGTGGTGAACCTCTTTATAATACATGGTAACAGCCTGGTGTGACCCTCTTAAATAAAATTTTAAAGGTAGGAACGAATAAACAACAATTTAAATGAATACACTTTCAGTCCTTTTGGCAATGGTGCAGAGGTTGTAAGGAAACCAGTTCAAACAGGTACAATCAAAGCAGGAGTGCAGGGAACGCAGGAGTAACAGGTCTGTGAGAGGCTAAATTCTTGATAGTTGCTTTTATAATTGACATTTCTAAAAAAAAAAAAATTTATTAAATAAAATTTTACATTAAATATGACATTCCCCCTCTACCAACTTGGTTGATCCTGCTACTACTTTGTGAAAATTATTACTTCCGTCTTGGCGTAATTGAAACAGACATTCCAGTTGTTCAATGCAGACATGTAATATCTGATGCCTTTAAAATGCTTTGACACATTTATCCCGAATGGAATTGATGTGGTAATACCGTCAACTGGTAGACATTTCAGTATACATAAAATAACAAGACAAAAATATGCAGATATAAAACATCAATTTAAACAAGACAAGATAGAGAAGATAGAAGACAGATATAATTTTGTGACCACTGACAAATTTAGACCTGCTCTGGTTCCTTTGAGGTGAGAAAGCCTTTTTTTTTCTTTTCTTTTTTTTTTTTAAAAACAAACTAGCCTAGAATGAAAAAAGTTTATAGTCACTGGTCAAATTAGACACAGTCTGGTTCCCATTATTCAGGAATACTCCTTTTTAATCAATTCTGTTTAAGTGGGCCCTAATTCTTTTATATTAGACCAGCTGCATTTCTTTCCTGCACCATATACTTTTTACACAATTGTAGTTCAATTTAAAGAAGAACCCCTTTTGTTTTTTGAATACAGAAAACAAAGTTATGTTATTGGCCTCCGACTGTTATCAATTAGGGCAATTGTGGTTCAATTTAACCCCTTAAGGACAGAGCCAATTTGCATTTTTGCACTTCATTTTTTTTCTTCTTGTGCTTAAAAGGCTATAGCAGTTGCATTTTTTTAACCTAGAAACCCACATGAGCACTTATTTTTTGCGCCACTAATTGTACTTTGCAATGACAGGCTAAATTTTCTCATAAACTATACTGCAAAACCAAAAAGAAATCAATGTGTGGGGAAATTGTAAAAAAAACAAAAAACATTTTTTTATTTGGGGGGTATTTGTTTTTACGCTGTTCGCCCTGGGGTAAAACTGACTTGTCATACATGTTCCTCAAGTCGTTACCATTACAACGATATGTAACAAGTATAACTTTTATTTTATTTGATGGCTTGTAAAAAATTCAAACCATTGTTAACAAATATGTGTTCCTTAAAATCACTCTATTCCAAGGATTATAGCGCTTTTATGCTTTGGTCTATGGGGCTGTATGAGATGTAATTCTTTGCGTCATGATGTGTTCTTTCTATAGGTACCTTGATTGCGCATATGCGACTTTTTGATCGCTTTTTATTACAATTTTTCTGGATTTGATTGGAATTTTTTTGCGTTTACGTCGTTTACCGTGTGAGATCAGGAATGTGATAAATTAATATTTAGGGCGATTACGCACGCAGCGATAGCAAACATGTTTATTTATTTATTTTTATTTATAACCTGGGAAAAGGTGGGTGATTCAAACTTTTATTAGGGGAGGGGGCTTTTTGTGAATAATAACACTTTTTTTTTTTAAACACATATACTAGAAGCCCCCTGTGGTTAGGGTTATTCCCCCTGGGGGACTTCTAGTATAAGTATAATGTTCTCTCATTGAGATAGATCAATGAGATAGGCACTGAATTTCTTTCGGCTGCTGCAGCCGAAAGCAACCGAGTGCCAAGCCGGGATTAGTGCCCTTACGGCGCAGACCCCGGCCGGTGGCGGAAATATGGATCGCCCCTCCGTGACTATATGATCCACACCACTAGACACCAGGGAGTGGGACAGCAAGCATTTTAAATGCTGATTAGCGGGCGCAGCGATCGGACTGTGACCGCTAATAGCCGTGGTCCCGGGCTACATGCAGCACCTGGGACAGAGGTGGTTCAGAGCGGGGTTGCCGCGCGGCCAGGGTTAAACTCCAATGTACTGCATGAGGAAGAGTGGGTGATTCAATGAGGGGAGGACTACAAGTTCCAACACAACACAGCGTTAGCCCTTCCATAGTACATATAACAATCACTATCAGATATCTGCAGCAGGTGCCGCCACCTCCATGGCTGACATTATATACAGTGTTTTGCGAGCAGATGACTGTATCTAATCCTGCTGTGAGTGATACCATCTGCTGGGGCTCTGTATCTAATCTTACTTTGTGATACTGTATGCTGGGGCTCTATCTGATCCAACTGTGTGTGATACCATCTGCTAAGGTGCTAGTCAGTGAATGGAGGGATGCAACCAGGGAGATGAGGGATAGGCCACGCCCACTTTCAGTCAGCCTGAAGAAAAATTCATTTATTCTTCTGAGCCAAACAACTGAGGATATCTCAGCAAGTGCACACACTATCAACACGGTTTAGGGCTCTTTTTAAAGGGTAACACGTGGGCTTTTTATTTGAGGAATTTCATTAAATTATAGTTACACTTTGAGGCCCTCCATGTTAACTGATCTACAGCCTGCGATTGTGCTGTGGTGGTACAAATCAGATATCCTAAAAGTGTTCAATCTGTCAGTTAACTCTCTAAATGCCACTATTGCTATTGATTGTGACATGTAGAGGGTTTATTTGCCAGGATTGAACTGAAACTACAACTTTGTAGTTGTAGACAAGTGTCAGATGTAAGATGCAGTGAGTACCTGCCATGTATAGAGAAGATTCAGCTACTAAGCCGTTCTATTTGCAATAACCTCTGGGCTGTTATAAAAAGGCGTGCTGGTGGCTGTTAAAGGTTAAGGTTACATCTCTGGTAATACAATAGATAAGCTTATCAAGATAATTTATAGTTATATTAGACTTAATACAATTTTTCTTTATTCTGCACATACAGTATGTCAGTATATTACACTACACATAAACATCATGTTATAATCCAATGTAAATTTGAAAGACAACATTTATTATAAAGCACTTTGTAAAATACTTGGAATGGCTATGTATGCCATTTTACATGTAAATAACCCCTTGTAAAGCCATAAAGGATGGTTATCACCATAGCTACATGGTAGTTATCACCATATCTTCCTACAGTTACCAGTGCAGACCAATGCTTTTTGCGGAATAAAATGTTAAAAAAGAAAGTTAAACACTACCACGGAGATTATGTCCATAGAGCATTCTATTTTACTCTGAAAACATTTTTTTTTCTGTGTTTAAGCTTCCCAGAGGAAAGTCTAATTCAGTGAAACAAGAAGAAAATACAAACCCACAGGGTGTAGCAATAGCAGAGGTAAGCACCTTCTGTGGATTCAAAGTGAAGCCTTGATGTTTCAGATTTTCTGCTCTGAGCAACAATTGGTTTCTGCACATTGTACTTTATTGTCAATTTCACTTAAATTGTTTACATTTGTGTTAACCTTTGCAGCACAGGAACACAAAGGTTCTCTTATTGAAGCTTACAGTGATTCTTTGGAAAGGCTGGTAACGTTTGAGATCACACTTTTAGGGTGCCTTCACACGTACCGTATCGTTGCGTATTTATTGCTGCGAGTTTCTCGACTCTGTGAGTCAATTTATGTGTCTTCTCACTGCGTGTTTGGTGCAATTTTTACATGCAAACTTTGATTTTCACATGATTTTCACAGGAGAGTTTAACACCACAAAAAAACGCAGCTACTTTCGTGTGAGTTTCATGCGAGTTTCTTGTGAGTTTTGTGCGATAAATACGCAGCGATACGGTATGTGTGAAGGCACCCTTATGTTTAGATACCACCCCGAGAGGTCATCCACAGTCCGCAGAAAACTGTCCGTGCACAGACAAAGCTCTGTTGCCCGGACCTCAGAGCTCTTGGGGGACAGTAGCACAGTTCATTGAGGGACATTGTGGTACAGTTCATTATAGGCATGGTTGCACAGTAAATTAGGGGAGATAATGGCACAGTATATTGCAGCTAAAATGACACAGTCGACTAGTGGCATAATAGATGAAAGTTGTACACTATATTGTGGGCATGGTGGCACAGTATATTAGCCCCTTAAGGACGCGCCAATTTCGATTTTTGCGTTTTCGTTTTTCCTCCTTGTGCTTAAAAGGCCATAGCACTTGCATTTTTCCACCTAGAAACCCATATGAGCCCTTATTTTTTGCGCCTCTAATTGTAATTTGCAATGACAGGCTGAATTTTTTCATAAAGTACACTGCAAAAGCAGAAAAAAAATATACGTATGGTGAAATTGAAAAAAAAAACAAATTTTGTTTATTTGGGGGGTACTTGTTTTTACGCCATTTGCCCTGGGGTAAAACTGACTTGTTATATATAGAGATGAGCGAACCTCGAGCATGCTTGAGTCGAACCGGGATTTGATTAGCGGTGGCTGCTGAACTTGGATAAAGCCCTAAGGCTATGTGGAAATCATGGATATAGTCATTGGCTGTATCCATGCTTTCCAGACAACCTTAGACCTTTATCCAAGTTCAGCAGCCCCAGCTAATCAAATACCGAATGTTCCGGTTCAGATCGACTAAAAACCTGAACCCGGTTCGCTCATCTCTAGTTATATATGTTCCTTAAGTAGTTAAGATTAAAACGATATGTATAACTTTTATATTATCTGATGGCTTGTAAAAAATTCAAACCATTGTTAACAAATATATGTTCCTTAAAATCACTCCATTCCCATGCTTATAGCGCTTTTATCCTTTGGTCTATTTGGCTGTGTGAGGTGTCATTTTTTGTGCCATGATGTGTTCTTTCTATCGGTACCTTGATTGCGCATATGCGACTTTTTAATCACTTTTTATTACAATTTTTCTGGATTTGATGCGACCAAAAATGTGCAATTTTGCACTTTGGGATTTTTTTGCACTTACGCCGTTTACCGTGTGAGATCAGGAATGTGATAAATTAATAGTAGGGGCGATTAGGCATGTGGCGTTAGCAAACATGTTTATTTATTTGTTTACTTTTATTTATTACTTGGGAAAAGGGGGATGGTTCTGTCTTTTATTAGGGGAAGAGGCTTTTTATTAATAATGACACTTTTTTTAATTTTTTTTTTTTACACTTATACTAGAAGCCCCCCTGGGGGACTTCTAGTATAAGTACTCTGATCTCTCATTGATCTATGCTGTATATAGTAATACAGCATAGATCAATGAGATCGGCACTCGTTTACTTTCGGAAAGCATCCGAGTGCCAAGCCGGGATCAGCGCCATTTTGGCAGAGACCCCGACAGGTATCAGTCACTGAGATTGCTCCTCTGGAACAACGTCCTCGGGGGGGGCGATCACCGCCACTAGACACCATGGATTGGCTGAAGCAAGTAATCGGATGCAGCTGCCAACTTTGCGGTCCCGCTCTGAACTCCCTTACCGACCGCAGGGCGTAAATATACTCCCGCGATTGTTAAGGGGTTAAGGGCACAGTGGCCCAATTCATTAGATACATAATGGCACTGTTCATTAGATGGCATATTAATGGTACAGATAATTGGGGGCATATTGGCACATCTCCTTAAAGGCATGTGGCACAGCATATTAGGGGACAGTAACACTTTATATTAGGGGCGCAGTGGCACAGTTTATTAGAGGCATGGTGGCGCAGTTCATTTGGGTGACAGTGGTACAATTGATTAAAGGTGTACTCCATAGAAGGAAAAAAAATATATTGCTTCAATAAAGTTATATTACTTTGTAATATAACTTTAATAAAATTTAATATAATTTATTTATATATACTATTATACCTTGAGTGGCAACAGTAAGAGGCTCTGTGCTGATGTTTTTTGTTAGGAACTGCAGGGCTGGGCATTCCTTGGTCCTGCTACTCTGTTATTATCAAGAACTACCACTGACACAGCACTACTAATGCAGAATTGTCAATTGAGCTATGTGAGTGGCAGCCTTTACAGAGTGAGCAATGTCTACAATCATCGCTTGCTCTGAAAAAGCCTAAAAGTCCTTTTAGATTAACAGATTTGTTGGCCGCGAGGGCTGCAAACGAGGGATGATCAGTGAGATCGGCACTTATTTGTTGTGCCTTTACACAGCACAACAAATCAAGGGTCCCGGGCTGAATGAACAACACAAGGATCAGACAGCACAGATATGTACAATTTAAGATTACATACAGCAGTGTATACCTACATCTAGGAATCATGGGGCACTGAACAGGACCCCATTAATCCTGTATGTACCTCCCCCAGCCCTGTGCCCCCCCCCCTTCCTTTTACTCACCTGGCCTGGAGCAGTTCCTCAGTGTTTCTTCATTCTCCCATCTCCCAGCCATGGCAGTGTGTGTGTGTGTGGGGGGGGGGGGGGGGGCTGCAGGTGATAGATGCTTAATAGTTAATAGTTTACCTTGCAGGGGTACAGGTCTGCCTACATTGTAGCTATGCCACTGCTTACAGCCAAGTTTAAACAGCCACCGCACCTGTCTCTCACTCCACTGCCATGGAGGACACCACCGACATTCTCCACTAGCTCAAGGACACCTCCCCCAGTATGTCTACATGGTCAGCGGGACTTCCTCTGGCGCCTGATGAATATGAATAATAGGTGTCAGTGAAAGAGGAGGCGACAGGGGGTGCTCTGTGGAGCCAGGAATACCCACAGGGCTCTTAGGGAGCTAATTATTGAATTAAATCGCTGAAAAATGGCAGGACTGACAGCAAAAAGAAGACATATTCTGCAAACATCAGGTACACAGCAGCAGTAGGATATCAGCTGGTTTGCTTGCACAAACGTGCTGGTACTGTAGTTCTCCTTTAACCTGTCAGAGAACAATGTGTGGCCGACAACAATAAATTTTAAAGTCTGCTCTAAAGACACGATAAGCCAAGGATCTGTCGTTTTCCCTGTCCTCAGGACTGTTTCTAGCAACACTTCTGGACAATAATTGACTGATTTTTGCAATAAAAGTGGCCCTTTTTAAGCCCTGCAAAAACATTTGCAGCACAACAACTTACACAAACAGCATGCTTACTGGACAGTGAACTTAATCCCCACCTGCATTGCAGCAAAACTACTCGCCTAGAATTCTCTTCTGATGTGAAGGCCCCAAACCTCACACACGTCTGTGTATGGGCTCTGCCATGTGATTCACTAATGGAGGCTTCACCAGCAGCCTTTATCAGTCAGTTACAGATAATACTGATCATAGCTTTCTTGAGGCCCTATTCCAGTGACAGTGAGGAGCAAACATGCGCTATCAGCGCTTGTTCGGTTTTCGTCCCCAACTCGCTGCCACCGCTACTCCACGCGGCGGCAGCGGGCGGGGAGCTGCAGGGGGGGGCTGCCCGGGTGATTGCTAGATCGTCCGGGCAGCCCATATAGGTCACAGAACGGCCAGTCTCTTCCGTAGTGTGATCATAGCCTAAGGAATGAAATACATTTTTATAATAGTCCTGTATGTGGAATGTATATTACTAAATTTTTTTATTTTGAATTACATATACTCTCCAATAATAAAAGTTAAAATCACTCCAGCTTTTGTTTCTTTTTCTTTCTTTTTATTTATTTTTTTTTTTTATAAAAACATGTAAACAAATAATCAAATAAACATGTGATATTGCACATATTAATATATAACATTATTGATTGCATATGGTGAATGGGGTAGAGGGAAAAAAATTCCCCAAAAAATGAACAAAAATAGAAAAAAATAATAAATAGCAATCAAAAAGTCCAATCCTGACAAAAGAGTTATTGATGTAAATTATGGACCATGGCACTCCATAGGTAGAAAAATAAAAGATAAAATTGGCCTGAATAGGGCCAATTTTTTTCATTTTTGTTTTTTAGGTTGGAATATAAAACAAAACACAATAAAATTAGATATTGTTGTTATTGTAACAATCCAGAGAATGAAGAGGATGTGTCAGTTTAACTGTAAATTGCATTGCTTAAAAATAAAAGCCCCCAAATTTGCACATATACTTTTAAATTTTACCTCACAAAGGTCTCATCATGCATTGTATGGTAAAATAAAACTTTTCATAACAAAATAAATTTAATAAGCCCTCCTATGACTTTTTCAATGGAAAAATGAAATAATTATGAATTTCAGAACACGAGGAGGAAAAAAACAAAAATCCATAAATGTAAAATTGCTATGTCCCCTAAAGGTTAATAAAGCTTGTGCACAGAATTAAGTCGGTGTAGATGTATTTATGGTTAGCGGATTTTCTGGCAGGAGGAGTGACTACATGCTGATCTGAAGAAGCTGCCTAATGACAGGTCAAGTCTAACTGTCTAGTGCAGCATAAGCTGTAAATATGACCCTCTGTGTAATATGTATAAAGAGATATATATATACCCCTAGAATATTTAACTGACTGGTTGAACTTATTGCTAGTTTACAAGATGGTATATCAGAAACAAAAAAGCCTATAAAAATAAAAGGCAAAAAAGTATTGAAAACTAAATTCACAAATGTAATAAATAATTTATGCTTTGGGTAACAGTATTATAAGACTGTGAAAATTTGGAAATAATCAATACAATCTCTTTAATAATAAATTAAGGATTCAAGTTTTGTGTAGCTATTGGTGATAGAAAACTCAGCTTCTTGGCTTAATTAAATGAAACCAACACCAACCGATACAGCATGTGATAAATAGCAGGAAGGCAGAGGTAGAGAGAAGGTCGGCTGATATTATCAATTAAAGCAAGATTCATTACTCGAGAGAATAATTCATGGTGTTTATAAGTGGAAACTAAGCAAAGAACATGGAAGAAAAAAAACTCTGAAGAAAAACAGCAAGAACTTTAAATAACTGCTTAAAGGAAAAAAATAAAACATTAAGAGATGCTTTAGTGGGGCTCAGGGTGCTGAGACTCCTCAATCATTTAAATGAAGGGACAAAAGCTCAGGACTGTATGTACTGTACCCCTTCAGCTCTGCTCTAAATAACTGTAATGACTGGTTTACAGACTTATAACAGTATTCCAGTGGACTTCTGGCAGTTCTGTATATAGGAACACCCTTAGACTTCAATTATAACCATTTGCTACTCATTATAGCTGTTTAGAGTGGGGACAAAAAGGGCACAATGTGTGCAGTCATGCTCTTCTGTCCTCTCTGACATGTCAGAAATGTGTCTGTCCTCTCTCACATGTCAGAAATTTGTTGAAATCATAGGCACGCTTCGAAGCCAAGGTCAAACTACATTTGGCTGCTGCCTTTACTTACCACCCGGCATCCTGACATACTGCTCAGCCAGTCAGTGCCCTGCGGCGGAGCATCGCACTGATTGCTGAGTGGGACAGACACTGGGAGCCACAGAACAAGCCGGAGCACGGACTAGGTAATCTATGCACCGGGCGGCAGGGGGTTAAGGTGGTTGCCACTTACATACTCGCAGGGGACAACAATTCCGATGTGAGTATTTAATCCTATTAAAATAGACAGGAAAGGAATTGCAGCAGATTTCGCTGTGAACTCACAGCATGAAATCCACCTTATTCCGTTACATGTAAAGCTACCCTTTAGGGGTATTGCTATCATAACTAACACAAATATACTTGTAAGGCTTGTCAAAGTAATGAGTAGTAGTTATATGATATACACTATGGTCCAAATTTATCCTATGTAAAATAAAAACTTGTGTACACTGCCCATAGCAACCAATCACAGCTTTGGTTGCTGAGGGCAGTTTACACCAGTTTCTGTTTTAGGTTATGTTCGGGAGATTTATCATAGGGATGTAAATGGCTCAGTTGCCCCTAGCAACCAATTAGATCCCACTTTTCATTCTTCAGAGATTCTTAGGAAAATGAAAAGTGTAATCTGATTGGTTGCTAGGGGCAACTAAGACAATTCTACTTTACACCATGTTTGATAAATCTCCCATATTTCTGTTAGTCTTTTGGTCAGTCTTTTTTCAACCAAAACTAGGAGTGGGTTGAAAACAAAAAAGCTGTGCTAATTTTTCCATTATAATTTTGCCCTGTCAGTTTTCTCCTGATTTTGGTTGGAAATAGGGATGGTCCGAACCGAGTTCGGTAATGATTCCCGCTGTCTGCCCGCTCCGTGCAGTGGGCGGATCCAGCGGAAGGACCGCCTGGAAAACTGGGATACAGCCATAGCCATAAGCTGTATCCCAGTTTTCCAGGCGGTCCTCCCGCTGTATCCACCCGCTCCACGGAGCGGGCAGACAGCGTGAATCTGATGCCGAGCGTTCGGGTTCATACGAACCCGAACCTCAGAGAGTTCGGACCATCCCTAGTTGGAAACATACTAACCAAAAGACTGACGGAAATACTATGTGTGAACATAAAAAATAAAAAAAACTGAAAATGCTGTGGCAAAGAGCATATAACATTTTAGTTTTTTTTTTAGATTTTTATTTTTTATTTTTTTAAATCTTTTTGTAAAAATGAGGTTCTTAGCAGACGGTTTGATAAAACTGAATGTACCAACTCACCACATTAAGGTGCCCTCAGAGAGTTGGACCTACACTAACAATAGCCTCTCTCGGACTATAAGTCTACATATCTGGGCATATAAGAGCAACTGAACTGTGTAACACACCTGCAGGAACTGTGTGAACATACAGTAGCCTTACGCAGTTTGATAAATCTAAGCCTACATTTCTTTACATATAAATATGTAACAGCCAGACCATTGCTTCAAGAGCAGAGTGGTGGTCAGTTACATACACAATGAGCTGAAACAATTGGATGAAATTATTTGACTTATCCAACCCTACAAATATAACTATGTAAATTGAGATGGCAATACTTCTTTAACGTGCCCCTACCTCCCACACTGTGATTAACAGCTGGGCTGTAAGGGGAGACCCTGCACTCAGGCCATTATTTTAGCCACACTAATAGGAGAAGGGCTTTTTGAGCAGGACTGGGCACAAGAGACCTGAAATGTTTTCTTTAAAATGCACATCAGATTGATTCTACAGAGTAAACAGATGCAAATACTTAGAGAAGTAATTATTTATCCCCCAAATCAATGTTACTGCTATAGTCAAATAGACTAATTAGTACAACCTGCCTCATTATGTTCTCATTGAAAACATTCCCCATAGATAATTGATATACACATTTCATTTAGTAACTAGTAATGTTATTTTGCCATCAAAGATATAAAAACTAAACAAAACAGTAAACATTAGTCATACTGGCAGGGAAGACATACTATGTGATCAAACATGGCACAATAAATGCCAATAAAACTTGTGTAGACTGTGTAGACTAATATGTAAAATTAATCATGTCTGGTAATTAAGAGGATTCTTGTAATGTCACAATTTACGTCATGGCGTCGTTGGGGGGGGGGGGGGGGGTTCAGAGAGGGTTCATGCTGATAGCTGATAGCAGTTAGGCACTGTGGCTATTAGTGGGCACCGGCAATTGCCGTGACCACTATTTAGACACTTAATTGCATTTGGCAAAACTGACAGCTGCATTTAATTGCCTTCTAAAGCACTCGCCTGGTGGTCAAGTGAATGGATGACCCTAGCGCGACGCGATCCCAGATGAGTGATCCTTTCCTCTGTCCAGGCCTCAGTGTCGCAATGACACTGATCCTGGCGCAGCACTCCTGTAGGTGAAAAAATGCAAGCCCTATGGCCTTTTAAACATGCAGAAGTGCAAAAGTGAAAATTGCCTCCATCTTTAAAAGGTTAATGTTAAAATATTAAATATGCAAAAAGTGTCCCAATGCCCCCTGTGATCAATATAAAATAAATAAATAAATAAATAAATAAATAAATAGTAAATGTCTCAAGGTATTATAAACCTGCTACAGGGGTTTGTAAAAAATCCTATTCCCTTTCTATTCATGTTGTTATGTCCAATGCCATATTTCTCATATCTCTGAAGTACAAATATTACACAGCCCTAGGAGTGGGGTAAGAAAGCACCGACATGGCAGACTGACACCAGGGGAAACGTGGGGAGGTAAGCATAACATCTTTATTATTTTCTGTGTACAGACACCGTGTCAAAAGACAAAGATCATCCAACAAGCAAAAGAGTGCTCATACTCATTGGGCAATATCTGTTCTTCTTTAGAGTAAATGTTCAATACTGAGACAACTGAACATTTTATGCATCAAAATTACTGTAACTTAATGTAATCTCTGTAATAATAATTCTGACTAGAATGACCTGATCATTTTAATGTCTTCAGTGCTCATAGTATAGTCCCTTTATAAGCATGTGAAAATATTTTTGTAGTTCCACATCAGAGTCCGTGTTTTTTTTAACAGTGATATCGCATGATTAACCCGTTAGTGACCGCCAATACGCCTTTTCATTGTGGTCTCTAAGAGGCTTTATTGCGATACTTTTTTATGGCGGATGTACCAGAAGGCTCAGGCGCCGGCATCCTAGTATGACTGATCTTCCCCTGTAACTACCCGAAGCAGAATCCTCTGCTCTGGGTAGCTTAAGCAGCTCAAAGGAAACCGGTCACCCCCTACCCCGCCCGACCCCCAGCTAGAGCCCCTTATACTTATCCCATCTGGCCAAGTCTGGCTCCTGGAGCTGGTCCCGGGACGGAGATATACTTGTCTGAAGCCTGGAGTGCACGCTGCTGAGATGAGTCCGACGTCCATAGAGAATAAATGGAGCTGTCATTCTCTATGGGCATTGGACTCATCTCAGCAGCGCACGCCGGGCTTCAGACAAAGATATCTATGTCCCGGGACCAGCTCCAGGAGCGGGACTTGGAAAGATGGGGTAAGTATAAGGGGCTCTAGCTGGGGGTCGGGTGGCCTTCACCCCGACACGGGGGGTGACAGGTTCCCTTAAATGCCACTGTCGGCATGTAATAGTTTCATGTTCCATAATTGTCATTCTATTGCATGTATTTTCTAAAACAGACGAGGGTCTTAGGGTTTAGACAGCCATTAGAGCACGGTTTACTGGGTCCACTGCACCATAAAAATTAATATGGCAAAGCTTCCTAGTGACACATAAAAGCACATATTGGCAGTCACTAAGGGGTTAAACATAGCTAAAGATAAATCTACTCATTTGTGCAGTAAACCGATTCATTCATGAATTCATTTACAACATCTTAGATTTGGATGCATGTATGTGTAATAACTTCCAACAGACAGTTAGCAATGGCAGTGTTATTTATCTGCATATAAAACATAGCTGCAAGGACGGTTTTGAATTATTTTGTTTGCAAGCATAACACGCTATTTTACCCTTGACTTTAACAAAGCTAGTTAAATAAAGCCTGTCATCCCAACTGTTTCATACGTCTTTCCAGTTTACACAGGCATATTTGTAATGCAATTTCAAATAACCTTAGAATTTCTATTCTTAGCCAGCACACAGGCTGAAACATGACATGAAGCTTGGGCCCATCCTGCAGGGAATGCCATATGTTATATCTGTAGAATTCAGTAAATTGATTTTGGTCAGAATCAGATAAAATTCTGGCAATCTCTTTTACACTGAGTGCTTCTAAATCATATTCAATTGGTTTTACAGACAAGAAGAACAATAATCAAAGTTTTTCTACTCCCTGCTGTTAGCCAACAAGCTTTCAAAATAGTCTTAGGGGGCTATTTATCAAGGTCCATATAGTCTCAGAAATAACATATTGCTTTATTATTACTATTATTAGTTTTCTCTCTAGTTTCCTTGCCCTCTAAGCCAAGAAATCGTATTTCCAGCCTAGTTTAAAAGAAAAAAAAATAATTACAATGTTTAAATGTTTTGTTGTAATGTATTCAAACTCTATGGGGCATATGTATTAACATGTTTGCGCTCTTTTTTTCTTTTTTTTTTTTCAGCTAATCCTGAGTTTTTGTGCATAGTGTATTTTTGGCACAACATTTGTTAAGGCAAATTAGCTAGATTTCAACATTTTACGCCAAGTTCCCAATTTGTCAATTTTTGTAACCAGGAGGGGTTGCAGTTTTAGATTAGCTACCTTTTTCTGCTGGTTTATTATGTGCATTTTTTTAACACAAAAATTTGCTCAATAGTACTCGACTGGAATCCCAGTGTAATTTTTTAGCCTTGTTGTTTTTTTGTTTTGTTTTTTTTTTGTGGCAGAAATCGCACAAAAAAAAATTGTGCATTAATAATTAATGGTAAATTAAGGAACACAAGAAGATGTACAGTGTGTAATAACTGAAACCTGTGCAAACTAATTGCTACATTTTCCCCTAAATGTGAAAGATGTTTGGTAAGATACATATAATTATCAAGCCATACATGAGGAGTAAGGACCCTGCTCGGTCTGAAAGTCTTAGGCAATGCATCCCATCAAACTGGTACAGCCTGGGTAAAGTCCTAAAGATGGGAGTAAGAGGTGCAGATTTTGGAGGATGTTAGGCGTAAGTAATTAGCAGCACATAAAGCATAGGTAGGGTGTTAGACAGAGCCTGTATAGTGACTGGCACTGGCATGAGACATATGTGTAATGGTTGGACAGAGAGCTCAGCCTGGCTTTTGCATTAAGAATGGGCTGAAGAGGGGAGAGTTTAGAGGAAGGAAAGCTCATTAGTAGAGAATTACAATAGTCTAGACGAGAATGAATAAGAGTGACACTGAGTGTTTTAGCTGAATCAAAGGAAGGAAAGGACAGGTTATAGAGATGTGTTTTTTTTGCAGGTGAATGTGAAAGAGAGTTAATATGGGGAGTGAAAGACAAATCAGAGTCAAACATAACCCAAATTGATTTTAATTTTGAATGCTAGAGATGAGCGAATCTACAGTAGGAACAAAGTAAATCTATTCGTTCCTATCTGCTCATCAGGCTGCGGGCTTTGAAGTCTTCTCTGCTCCATACTGCTCCTTCCCAGGTGCTGAAAAAGATGAATCCAGTCCTGGGAAACTGGGAGAAGTTTCCCAGGACTGAATCCATCTTTTCCAAGCACCTGGGGAGGTGTGGCTCAGATAGGAGACTTCAAAACCCACAGCCTGATGAGTAGAATACGGATAGGAATGAAGCGATTTGCTCATCTCTATTGAGGGCTATATTTCAAGAATAGGTTGTAATCTGTAAGCATACTTCTTAGGGTATATTCACACGGGCGGGCTCGCAGCGGGCTGGCAGTTCCCACACACTACATACTTGCTGCGGTCTAAACGACCGCAGCGAGTATGTAATTATACCGCCCTTAACCCCTTCTGCTCCCGCCGGCTCCCCCGCTGTAAGCAGCATACATTACCTGTCCTTGCTGCACGGGTCCGGCGTCCTGCTCTCCCGTCCGGCCAATTAGTGTGTTGCCCAGCCGCAGCCACTGATTGGCCGGACGGGAGAGCAGGACGCCGGACCCGTGCAGCAAGGACAGGTAATGTATGCTGCTTACAGCGGGGGAGCCGGCGGGAGCAGAAGGGGTTAAGGGCGGTATAATTACTTACTCGCTGCGGTCGTTTAGACCGCAGCAAGTATGTAGTTTATGGGAACTGCCAGGACCTGCCGGGCTCGCAGCGAGAATCTCGCTGCGAGCCCGCCCGTGTGAATATACCCTTAATGTATTTTTCCTAAGCCAGTATTGTATGCAACTATATAAAACTGTAATACCTTTTACTAGGGAAAGTGGCGTCTTTCTTAGCTAAAAGAGACCTGTAGCACAAACAGCATTTGATTTAATCTAGAACTAATGTTTTTTTAATAATAAATAGAGATGAGTGAGTACTAGAATGCTTGAATGCTCGTTACTCGAGTCGAGTATTTTCTGATGGTCAAGTGCTCGATTTTAGTATCAAACTCCATTATAGTCAATGGGAGACTTAATATTTTTTCAGGGGCCTCCTATTTGGCAGAGGAGAGGGTGTCTGGTTCACTTAAAAACCTCATACAGTGGTGGAAACACCATGAAAAAGGAACTGGCACAGCAGGGAGAGCATTAAAGATGCATTAAAGATTTATGGTCTCATAACCCTTTCCTTACAAAATTCTGGTTGGAACAAATATTCTGTTTTTTACCATGCATTATGAATAAATAAAAATATTTTCTTCACCTTGAACTTGTGTTGTGAAGTGTCGTGAAGTGTGCTGTGGTTCTGTGGTGAGAAAAGTGCAGTTTAGAATACCGTTTCCATATATTAAAGACTCCCACTGATGTCACAGTGACTGGCCTTGAAACCAAAATACTCACTGTCATTGGATTAGAGTGTTCCTAACATGACACTACAAACTATTTCTCTACTTAATCAGTATGTGTAAGAGTTTAAGAGGCACGATATGGGATGGATATTTTTTTTTTTTTTAAGCTCAATTCTGTTCCCCTCATGTGAAAGAATAAATGTTGCACCTGCATTAGTTCTTTCCTAGTCAACCTCGCTCTACCTAAACCTGCAGCGTGGTGTTTGGGGGAACCTCTGTACAACTACCACACTATTTCCTAACACATTCAGCAAATGGACACCACAAATGAACGATGCAGTAGACAATATAGAACCAAAACAATTGCTGTTTTTTATATTTAACCTGGAATTAACTTCTACATGGGTCATATAGGAAAGTCAAAAGGCAGGTAAAATAAACAAACCATAAACAAAAGCAAAAAGGGACATATACCGTAGGTCTTTATATAAATTAACCTCAAACCAGTCAGAACACATATAAAAATGTATTAGAGCCTTCAAAGGCTCTGTTTCTATCAGTAATTGAATATACTTTACATAACTCTTCTCATATTTCACAGTCTGCGTCGCTTTGAACATGCCAATTTCTCTATATATACAGATGAACTTATGTAAATGTAAATGTCTGTGCTATCAATATATTTGAGGTTTTACATTTGTCAGATTTCTCTTTTCTATGGATAAACTATTCAGTTGTCAACAGCTGTGAAATATTTCATTATGCTGTTTGCTATATATTGCTTACCGTTTCTGCTATTTTATAGATACAGATAAGATGTTTGTATTTAATCTCATATTGAAAGAGAGAAGTGCCTCATTAGCAGGAGGCACTTCTCAATGAATCTGGTACATGTATGTCAGCGCTGTTTGCATAGGCACAGGAAGCTGTGCCTATATGGTGATTAGCAGGAGTGTTAACCTGTGGGGAGTCCCCGGCAACACCTTGTTCTTGCTGGTAAGGCAACAGTAGAAAATAATTGGCAAACCAAGATGCAAAAGTTTCTATTCAACATCTACACTAATGGAGTTCCCCTCTAGTTTTCCCTTAATGGCCTTAAAGGGATTATACAGCATTACTCTACTGTTTTTTTTTATTAAAAAGTCTTACAGTAAGAATGTCTTTGTTGCCTATAGCAGTCAATCACAAAACGCCTTTCAGGTATTTATGAGCCCTGGTAAAATTAAGGCTGAACTCTGATTAGTTGCTATGGGCAAAGAACAAAAACTATTCCCAGTATAAAAACTGTTAGATATATTCCCTCCATAAGGCTATGTTCACACTACATAAAAAACACGGCCGTATTTCATAACAACAGCCATGTTTTTTACGTAGCGTGAACCCGGCCTAAACATGAGTGGAAATAAAAGAAACATACTTTGTATATAATTCTATACAACACATTAGGTAAGAAAATGACAACCCATTTTGTTCAAATTCTAAAACAAAGCACATTGGAAATAAGTGACATTATAACTTACATTATAATTGTATTTTTCTTACATTGGACAATGTCACCGCCCTCCAAAAACTCCAAACACTGACTGGAGGCCTGATTGCACACCCATTCTGTTGTCCAGAATCTTCTTCACTTCCTTTTTCAGCAGTGGTGCTCATGCTGCTGACATCCTACAACTCCCGTCATGCTGTGTAACGCATGTCAGGTGGTTTGGCACTTACTCAGGCAGTCAGAGGTGAGTAAGTAACATCACTTCACTATGTAGAGCTGGGGGCTGACTCAGCTATGGAACAGATGCCCGTCCAGCTTCCAGCTTTAAATATGAATGAACACTGTCCAAGAAAGAACAGAGGGGACAATGCAGCGGGAAAAAAGTAGGAACTACTGAACTTCTGGTTGGGGGGGGGGGGGGTGTAAAAAAAGAGCAATGCAAGCAGAATAGGTAATAGCATGGCATGACCAGGGCAGTTTCTAGGCCATTTTGGCCACAGGGCGACTGGTATATACTGTTGTGTGACCCTCTATGAGGCGGTATATACTATTGTGTGACTCTCTATGAGGCGGTATATCTTGTGTATTACTGTGTGACCCTCTGTGGGGCGGTATATATTACTGTGTGACCCTCTGTGAGGCGGTATATCTTGTGTATTACTGTGTGACCCTCTGTGGGGCGGTATCTATAACTGTGTGACCCTCTGTGAGGCGGTATATCTTGTGTATTACTGTGTGACCCTCTGTGAGGCGGTATATATTACTGTGTGACCCTCTGTGAGGCGGTATATCTTGTGTATTACTGTGTGACCCTCTGTGAGGCGGTATATATTACTGTATGACCCTCTGGGAGGCAGTATATATTATTGTGTGACCCTCTGTGAGGCGGTATATATTACTGTATGACCCTCTGGGAGGCGGTATATATTATTGTGTGACCCTCTGGGAGGCAGTATATATTACTGTGTGGCCCTCTGTGAGGCGGTATATACTATTGTGTGAGGCAGTATATAGAGCATAGCAGCACACTATACATAACATAGGATATCACACATACATAGCACACTATACATACTATAGGATATCACACATACATAGAGCATAGCAGCACACTATACATACCATAGGATATCGTAAATACATAGAGCATAGCAGCACACTATACATACCATAGGATATCACACATACATAGAGCATAGCAGCACACTATACATAACATAGGATATCGTACATACATAGAGCATAGCAGCACACTATACATACCATAGGATATCACACATACATAGAACATAGCAGCACACTATACATACCATAGGATATCACACATACACAGCACACTATACATAACATAGGATATCACACATACACAGCACACTATACATAACATAGGATATCACACATACACAGCACACTATACATACCATAGATCATCACACATACCTTTGCACAGTGGACTCTTTACACACAAATATAGTGGAGTAACTTTTTGTAGCAGGGTGCAGTCTAGGAAGGGTTAAATCACCAGGCAGTGGTCCTATTCCACTAACCCTCCCCACCCCCTCCTCCTGACTGAAGCTGCAGAGCCTTGTCAGCTAAGGGGAAAGGAAGTTAGAAGGAAGATAGATAAAGTACAGACTGTGGGGTATGAAGCTGCCCATCACCTTGCTCCCCCACCCCACAATCACATACAACCCCAACACTGTACAGCTGATCCCCCACAGTGACAGCCCCCCCCCCTCCTTCCAGACAGCAGCAGGACTTACAGGATGCTTCTCTTCATCTGTGTCCAGGCCGGGTCGGGGGAGGAGATGCCATCACACAGGAGCTGCTGCCTGTGCTGGATGCTCTGTAGAGCCGTGGGGGAACATGGAGGAGTCCCTGCTGCCTCCATTATCCTCTTCCCTTTAGTCACAGGCCACAAAGGAGCCCCCAGGAGCTGTGTGTGGGGGCGCTCTGAAGTCCAAGCCTGCTTCCCTGTGCACAATGTAACTGCTGCTGAGTGAGGAGGGGGAGGGGGCCCCCTAGCTGTCAGCGCCCCGTGCAGTGGCCCGGCCTGCACGGTGCTAGAAACGGCCCTGGGCATGACAAAGACATTTAACTTTTTATGTCATGCCAGATTCTGAAAAAAGATTAGCACCAGAGTACCCCTTTATGGGAGGGTTCCAGCAGGAGGCATTTGCGGTGGGATTTAAACAGGTTTGTATGTGGTTTAGTGTGGTTCCTCTAGTTAAATAGTTATATAGTTACTGTATATGTTTTAACTTTATTAAATGGTTCTTGAAAGTGTACCTAGACCGAATTCCCGGGATCAAGGTGCACTGAATTGCAAGTGTATTACAATGCAGTCTATAGCACTTCCAGGTGTCAACCCTGACTGGATGGGCTCAATGCAGGATTTTTTCAGTGCATCATGCCGTGGTCAAAGAATGATAGGTATGCTTGAAAGGTGGGTGGGAAGGTTCGTAGCCAATATAGGGGTAAAGATGTTTGGCTGAAGCTACAAATGAGAGATAAGCACATAGTGTAATCAAAATGTTTTAAAAGACAAACTGTCCCTGTTGCTAGCTATAGTAACAAGTTATGAGCGAGTACTAAAATGTTCGGGTGCTCGTTACTCCAGACGAATATTTCCCGATACTCGGGTGCTCGTTTCGAGTAACGAACCCCATTGAAGTCAATGGGAAACTCAAGCATTTTTGCAGGGGACTCAAGCTTGGCACAGGGAAGGTCGTGTGAAAACCTGTCAACCTCAGAAAATGATGGAAACACCACGGAAATGGAGAGGAAACAGCAGGGGCAGCATGCATGGATGACTCAGAGGCTGCCTACTGGCACCATTATGGCAAATTTTGGGCAACAGCCTGGTTAAAACAGAGGTAGGCATATGAACCACCAAAAAACTCAGCCTGTCACAGCATGGCAGTGAGAACACAGTGAACCATTAAAACAGAGGTAGCATATAATCCACCCCAAATATTAGGCCAGACACAGCATGGTAGTGAGGACAGAGAGAACCATTAAAAGTGAGTGAGGAAACAAGTGAGCCTCCCAAAAATTATGCCAGACACAGCATGGCGGTAATGACAGAGTATCCAAGGTAGAAGCGGTAGCAGGTGAGCCTCACAAAAATTATGCCAGACACAGCATGGCGGAACAAGAATTTGCTGTTGGCTGAGAATTGAAGGAGGAGTAGGAGAGGATATACCAGGAATCCTTATGTTGAGCTGCTTTCCCCGGATGGACAGTTGAATTCAGGTGAAATCCAGGCTTTGTTCATTTTTAGAAACGTCAGCCAGTCAGCATTGTCAGTTGACAGGCTGGTGCGCTTATCAATGACGATGCCACCAGCTGCACTTTAGTCCCGCTCTGACAACACGATAGCGGCAGGGCAGCCCAGCACCTCCAAGGCATAAAGCGTCAGTTTGGGCCACATATCCAGCTTTGCAACCCAGTAGTTGTATGTAGCAGAGTGTTCGGGAAGGACGTTGGTATGGTCAGCAAGGTACTCCCTCTTTCTGAAGGCTTCCCCCCTATTCTGTCTAGACTGGGGACGGTTGACATAGTCTTGCTGGGGGGCCATGAAACTGTCAAAGGCCTTGGAGAGTGTTCCCCTGCCCCTTGACAAGCTGCCTGCTAAACCCCTCCTCTCCCCCGCTTTTTGGCCAATGGGGGTCAGATGGGAAGTAAATTTTTGAGCTTCTGCACCAGGGCCTGTTGATATTGATTCACTCTCTGTTAGGACTCGAGTCATGCGCTCAGCTCGGTGTCCATAGCAGTCAGACTGCTTTTCATGTTTTTACTCTGCTCTGCTATTCCTGGTTATAGCACTCCCACAGCAGATCAGCACTAGGTGTTTGTGATCAGAGTGATTGTGACTGACATCTGACTCTCCCAGTTAGCTGTCAGTATCTGGGCTGGGCTGGGACTTCTAGTCCTAGAAGTATCTACACTTGCCTCATGTTTCTTGCCTGTGAAAGTGCTTAGCTCACCCTAGTGTTACTTGATCTAGCATTTCCCTGTATTCATTTTCTGGTAACCTGACTTTTGCTATTGACAATTTGACTACCCCTTTGGACACGATTTTGTACTTTGCTGCTCGGCTGGTTTTGACCCGGATTTCTGACTTCCCTTCATTGTGTTGTGTATTGTCTTGTTTCGTTTTGTGTTTTCACTTTAGTGAGATCAGGGACTGCCGTCCAGTTGTCCGTTTGCTATATTAGAGCATCTGAGGCAATAGGTAGGGGCAGCGGGGTGGGTGCCAGCTTCAGGGCTTACCTGTCCTTGTGTTTCCCTGTCCCTAGCCTAACACTCTCATACTGCGTTCCTCGGCTGTAATGAGAGTGAAAAATTTTTAACCCGACGGTCACGGGAAAGACAGCCTAACATAAAGTCAGCCATGTGTGCCAGGGTCCCAACATGCAAGAATTCCCTCTCCTCAAAAGGCTGAGCTCCTGATGAAGTGAGCGAAATGTACATCGGGCTGTCTGTGCTGTAGAGTGGTAAGATGTCAGTGTGGTAGCTGGTGCTCACCCCCTTCCTTTCTGTGTTTGGTTATTTTATTTCTCACTCCTTCTATCTATAATTTGGGCTTGTATTTATTGTTTGCTGGGCAGATTAGTGGGTTTACTTTGTTCCACTATACACACTTGTGTTTGCCCTGTGTGTTGGCCCTGCACATACAGGAGGTCATCTTATCTATCTATCTATCTATCTATCTATATATATCTATATATATATATATATATATATATATATATATATATATATATATGCCTTACACGGAGTGTTCCCCTTTATACTGTTTATTTATCATTTGTCCTTAGTCACATATACCCCACTGACATCCATTCCCCTCTCCAGTTTTGTACTTCTGTGTATCTCATGGTGATAATTATGTAATTTATTTGATTTAAATAAACAAACATGTTTTATTCACGTATTAGTTCTGCAATTCTTTCTTTGGTTGATATTTAATATTTGAATTGCAAACATATTATTTTGTGGCAGACTTTTTTGTTTCCATCCATGACAACAACCTCACTGTCTAACAACCGGGTGTCATCATCAGACATCTCTTCAAACCCCGCATGCAAGTCCCCACTCTCATCACCCACTGACTGCATGAGCTGCATAGTTTGGGCATCGGGACAGATTGACTGCTCCGGTTGCTCATACTCAGGGAAGGGTCCAGAAAAGAGTTCCTGAGAGCATGTTGGTGGATCTGAATCTCTCCTTTCCCTGGAGGGGGCAGGCTGTGGAGAAGGAGGCTGAGCTGCTGGAGCAAAGGTTCCACACCTTTGGGTAGCGTGGGTGGACTGCGTGGAAGACTGGGTGGTGGGTAAGTTACTGGACATATTATCCGCTACTCATGTGATCACTTGTTCACACTGCTGCGGTTTCAATAACGGTTTTATACCCTGAGACCCCGTAAGTTGGAGAAGAAGCTAGGGAGTGAATGTTTGCGGTGTGCCACTGCTCCCTCCTCAACGAGTGCTGCTGTGTCACCCTGCCCTGAACCACCTCCTCTGCCCACTGCATCGCTTTGAACCCCAGGTCCTCGTCCTTGACCCTTACCCCCTGGGGTTCACCATTTTATGGACACTGCACAGTCAAGACTGAAATAGCTGCACTAAAGGTCACAGCAAACAAAAAAAAAATATTACTCAGACTACTTTTGGAGGTAGCCATATAGAGTTTGGTTTTGTAAGTGCAGGTATATAGTGGATGCCATCCTCTTAGGGTCCATTTACACAGAAAGATTATCTGACAGATTATCTGCCAAAGATTTAAAGCCAAAGCCAGGAACATACAATAAACAGGGAACAGGTCATAAAGGAAAGACTGAGATTTCTCCTCTTTTCAAATCTATTTCTGGCTTTGGCTTCAAATCTTTGGCAGATAATCTGTCAGATAATCTTTCTGTGTAAATGGACCCTTATACTGCGTTTACACGAAACGATAATTGGCCCGATCGCACGATTAACGTCGGAGTACAGTTTTTTTTTTTTTCATAATGATCAGCGTTTAGACGGTACGATATATCGTACGGAAAATTAATTTTGCAATCGTTTCGCGATCGCTTAAGCCTATCTCACAGATTGGTTAAATCGGCGAACGACTGTTCACACGGATTGATCTGCGAATTTTTTGCGAATGATCAACGACGATTTGAGAACATGTTCAAAGATCAAAATGAACGATTTCTCGCTCGTCGTTTGATTGTTCGCTGCGTTTACACTACGATTATTGTTCAAATTCGATCATTATCGCGCAAATTCGCACAATAATCGTTACGTGTAAACGCACAATTAGACAGGGCTAATTGCAGTGGGATTTGATATGGCAGCACTAAGAAATTAGATCATATACTGTTCACAATATTTTTTTGAAGGCTGTGGTATACAATCTGTTGGTTAATGGAGGTATATAGTGGATGCCACCCTCTTAGACAGAGAAATTAGCAGTGAGATTTGATATGGGAGCACTAAGAAATGAGATCATATACTTTTCACACTCATTTTTGAAGGCTGTGGTATACAATCTGTTTGTAAATGGAGGTATATAGTGGATGCCAACTTCTTAGACAGGGCTAAGAGCAGTGAGATTTGATATGGAAGCACTAAGAAATGAGATCATATACTGTTCATACTAGTTTTTTGGAGGTTGAAGTATACAATATGTTGGTAAATCAAGGTACATAGTGGATGCCACCCTCTTAGACAGGGCAATTAGCAGTGAGATTCGATATGGCAGCACTAAGAAATTATATTGTATACTGTTCAAACTAGTTTTTTTGGAGGCTTTGGTAAACATTCTGTTTGTAAATGGAGGTACAGTATATAGTGGATGCCACCCTCCTAGACAGGGCAATTAGCAGTGAGATTCGATATGGCAGCACTAAGAAATTATATCGTATACTGTTCACACTAGTTTTTTGGAGGCTGTGGTAAACATTCTGTTGGTAAATGGAGGTATATAGTGGATGCCACCCTCTTAGACAGGGCAATTAGCAGTGAGATTCGATATGGCAGCACTAAGAAATAAGAACATATATTGTTTGCACTATTTTTTTGGAGGCTGTGGTATACAATCTGTTGGTAAATAGAGGTATACAGTAAGTGCCACCCTCTTAGACAGGACAATTAGCAGTGAGATTCAATATAGCAGCACTAAGAAATGAGATCATATGCTGTTCACACTAGTTTTTTTGGAGGCTGTGGTATACAATCTGTTTTGTAAATGGAGGTATTTAGTGGATGCCACCCTCTTAGACAGGGCAATTAGCAGTGAGATTCGATATGGCAGCACTAAGAAATTAAATCATATACTGTTCACACTAGTTTTTTTTGAGGCTGTCGTATAGTCTGTGTGTATGTGGTGGTAGTGGTATATGGTCTATGCCACCTGCTACACAGGACAATGAGCAGCGAGGTTCTATGCAGCTGTACTACAAATCACAGCAATACAATGTACAACAGCAGCAGCACCAGCCACAAAATAATATAATAGTACTGAGGACTTCTTAGGGGTCTGTTTGCAGCACCTGCTGTCCCCTTTCTGGCAGCAGCCGATCACCACAGTGTGCTGCTAAAATCGTGGTAGCTGCACTGCAAGTGCCAGCCAGCAGTCTGGAGTAATAAAAAAAAAATATAGATTTTAAGCCCTTAAAAGGACTACTGGGTTCTTTGTCTAGTATTCCCTGCCTACTGGAACACTAATTCCCTCCCTAACTCTCTCCCTGACAAGCAGCAGCTCTGTCTCTTTTTTTTTCTTCCAGCATACATATGAGCTGAGCCTCTGCGGCCGAGATTTTTATATGGCAGGGTCATCTGATCTGGCCAACCAATCGCTGCTATCGACATGCATGGGTCCCACGTGATCACAGGATGTACCAAAAAGTCTCCTGCATGTTTTTTGGCTGAGAAATTGTGCCCAAACTTACAGGAAACAGATGATATTTTCTCGAGTATCGCGAGATGCTCGTCCAAGTAACGAGTACTATCGAGTAACCTAATACTCTAACGAGTACCAAGCTGGGACGAGCATGTTCGCCCATCTCTAATAATAACCAATCAGAGCTTAGTTTTCTTTTAAAGAGCAGTTTAGGAAAGAAAGTGGAACTCTGGATTTATTAATCAGTTGAAGGAAGACCAGTCTCAGTCAGAGAGCAACCAATCACAGCTCATCTTGAAATAAATCTTGGCCAACATTTTTTTTTTACAGTTTTTTTTTATATAGTTCGAACTTCATTGCCCCTTTAATGGCATGCTATTATAATAGGATTTTATTATTGCACTGCAATTTACTAGTTAAATCACTTAATTGTGCCACACGTACAGAGTTCAGAAATATAAGTAACATTATATGAAACTTACAGTGCATGCTACAATAGCTCTGTTAAAGTACACTTTAGAATTTTCCTGAAGTCTTTTGAGAGTGATTGATTAACTTATTGTGTACAACAAGCATTATTTTGAATGACGCAATGTTATTATTTTACAGAACCCTGTCTAAATGCTTATCACACAATGTGAGCAGATAAGGTGTTTTCATTTCCTACACTCTTTCTCTGAGACTTGCTTTGATTTCCTTTTGTAAGGAAATTATATCCTTATAGTCTGACAGTTAAAGCACTGGAACAGACAATCAGAAAGAGATTTTGTAGGTGCTATTCCTTGTTCCTTGCAATTGGCTGTGAAAGAGGTAATGGTACTTTATACCTTGTCCTCTAGTTTAATGTAAAAAAATAAACGTTATTAACCATTTCAAATAACTTTTTTTTTATATTTGTATCTGACTAAATGTTATTGTTTTTTATTAATGGTTGTGAATATATTTATAGCAATTGCTACATTCATGGCTATGCCTGATTTAAAGGACAACTCCAGCGGGATTTGAAAAAAAAAGAAAAAGAAAAGAAAACACAGAAACACACACTAAATACTCCTCACCCCTTAGATGACAATCACCGATTGAATCTGCCACCGAGTGCGTCCTAGTTAGAGATGAGCGAACCTGCCGAGGTTCGGGTTCGTATGAACCTGAACTCTCGGTTTCTGACTGCCGCTGTTTGCCCGCTCCGTAGAGAGGGTGGATACAGTCGTAGGACCGCCTGGAAAACTGGGATACAGCCTACGGCTATGGCTGTATCCCAGTTTTCCAGGACGTCGTCCGACTGTATCCACCCTATCCACAGAGCAGGCAGACAGCAGCAGTCAGAAGCCGAGAGTTCAGATTTATACGAACCCGAACCTCGGCAGGTTCGCTCATCTCTAGTCCCAGTCAGCTCTGGCCGGCATCTTCCGAACTCCATCACTTCCTGGTTCCAGTGAAGGGAATGGGAGAGAAAAGGCTTCAAACTCAGGCTTCAAACTCAGCTAATCAGGGCTGTGCAAGCTGGAAGCCATGTGATGCGCTCTAGCCAATTAAAAGGCTGCTGGTGCACTTGTCCTCTTCTATTTACTTCTAAGACACTGAGGAGGAGGAAGACCAGGCTCACCCCCAGCTCTGACGACATTGACATAAGATGGCATCTGGGAGAACAGGATGTTGTTGACAGTTTTTAGGTATGTATGTTTTATTTCACCTCCGGAGCTCTGCTTTAGCCGCTTTTTTGACATATACATACTGGTACGTCATGACCAGTGACTGCACATCATGCTGTACAGGTATGCCATAACGCATTGCAGCTTTATGATACCAGCTCAGGAGCCAAGCTCGCTTAATAGATGGTAAGTACCAGCTACTATCAGAAGCAGGGTACCCACAGTCCCTGATGTCTGCCATTAACCCCTGAAACACTGCAGTGTGGGACTCAACACATGTAGGTAAATATTTGTCTCACTAATAAATATGTGGACATGCTTGCTCAGATCTATTAATCAAAAACTGTGTTCTTTGCCCATAGTCACCAATCACATCTCACTTTTCATGTCCTAACAAACTTAACATTTGTAATTTGTGATGGCTCACAATTAACTGAAGACAAACATGAATTAAAATGAGTAAATTTATGGCAAAATGAAAATTCAGAAATAGCCAAATACACAAAGCGGACCAAAGTTATTGCTACATGAAGTAACAAAGAAAAGTCAGAGGTGGACACAACTACTTAAAGCTTTTCCACCTAAAAGCTTTAAAAAAATGAAATGCTCCGATACCTAGCTGGTCTTACTTATCAAGTCCCCCAGAGTATTCTGAGCTGTCCCCTGTCTTTCTAGCTGATGCCTTTCCTGAGTTATATGATTTTCTAAAAGCTGCTCTATATCCAAGATGGTGCCAGCCAGGAAACCACATTTCCCACCATGCAGTGCCTCTCAACGATTTCTCTGTATGCATGTCCACGCCCTTAGCATTCTTTCCTGCCCTACTTTCATTACCTTGTTGCTCACACAAAGGGCACCCAACCTAAGAGACAAGTGACTAGAAGTCACTTCACAAGGGGTGGCCCTACTCGTACATTCATTAACTCATGTGATGGAGCCAGATATGACATCAAGAGTACATCAACTACAAAATACACAATATTATATATGCTCTGGTCTGTTCCTGTTGCAAGATACATGTCAGACAAACGACTCAAGAGTTAAGAAAGGATACAGAAAATTTTTTAAACCACTTCACTGGCCAGATGGGACCAACATTAAGGGGAATACACATCTGTTGCAGCACATTTTCTTGCCCATCACATGGGTAAGGCTTTGGATCTTCAGGTAGTAGGCCCTAAGTGAGTTTAAATGGATATTAGGGGTGGTAACATTCAGAGTTAACTCCTTAGGAAAGAGTCCAGATGGATTTTTCAATTGAAGTCAGAAGCTCAGAAAGGCTTGTTAGAGGGATTGCTCTTCACTGGCTTCCTATTCATCATTTGACATCTGAGGAAATTACAGCAAAGTTGGATTGGCGTGGCCTCTTTACAATTATGGCTCCCCAAATATGAAATTGGAAAGGTCTGACTGTTAATACCTTTCTTTAAAACTTTTTTTACAATTTTTTTTGCATCTACCCTTGTTGGGTGATCTGGGCTTGGTGCTACCAACTGTATATACAAATGGTTATTGTCTGTATACACATGATATAACATCATGGATTTCTACCTCCCCTGTGATGCGGATCCCTATGTGTTAAATATTAGTGAGTTCTGATGGCATGCTAGTGTGTGAAGCCTTACATGCTTGCATCCAATATGATTCAATGACAATTTTGTAATAGTTTTTTTATTATTATATATGGCTTATTACTTTTGGTACATCAATGGTTAATCATGCACATGTGCAGTTGTATTTTTTATATATAATACACTGAATGTATTATATTTTTGGCCCTAAGTGTACATACAGTATTTTATGATGATACATTATTAAGAGTCACAGGGATAGATACCATGGGGATATTGTGCACTATAACTGACACAAGCATGCATGCTTTGGAATAATATTATTAGGGTGTTTTATATTTTTAAAAATTATTTCTAATTATATATCAAGCACAGGACGCATTGGGTTACAAGTAAAAGGATATGATTATTTATAACTGACGAATATTATTTTCACTATATTTTTTTCAGTATATTTAGTATAGTTGTATTTATTGAATTTCCACCAAAATATATATTTATTCATTTAATGGAACTACATGTGTATGGCCAAGCATATTCAATATTGTATGGCAATGTTTAATATTCCATGTGCCTTAATACGCAATATATGTCCATGCGATACCTCGTGGATCATTTCATTATTTTATCGTGACAGCTATATCTTGTGTATAGAGACAACAAAGCGTATTCATTGATCACCTTGATGTTACTATTTGCAATTGCATTGAGTCTTGCAACCGACGTCTCATGTTTGCCTCGTAACATACTGAATGTTTGCTATAGCCGCTTTTTATTGTTTGAGAATGATCTTGTTACCTTTTCTGCTTGTCATACCTATGTGTATCATATGACTTGTCACAGGATGACATCATGACATGATTTCCGACTTCTGTGGACTCCAGTGTGGCATGAGCGTGGCGGTGGACCTTTTTACACACAAATGAAGCAAAAGGAGACGCCTACATTTGATTTCACACCTTTGTGAAAATATAATTGAACTGCTTGAATAGTGTCAGATGTTTTCCCATTAAATTGATTAAAGCTGACATTTTTGGGATGTCCTAAAAACAGTGAGGGGACATTATCAATCAATTTACAATACATTCTAGGTGTATATTGCACCAAAATTCTGGCACACAACATATAGGATGTATTTATGATTTATATTCTTGAGAGACATTCATGAATTTCTGTCAGAAAAGCGGGGTGTCAAAGTGTGTAAGTATAAGGCCATGTTCATACACAGTAAGAGACCATAATATATCAGAATTTGTTTTTTTTTTTTAAGTGATCAATTTAATTTTTTTTGTTACACCAATATGATTTAAATAAAAACTAGAGATCATGGTGCAAAAAATTACACCCCAACCAGCCCTGTAGATGGAAAAATAAAAGCGCTATGGCTCTTAGAAGGTGGGGAGGAACATTGCATTAATTTGACCCGGCCATCCGTGCATCAATGGGCTCAGTCTTGAAAAGGGTTAAATAATGGTAACAATATGTCCAACATTAGGACAGACAGTTTTACTTAGAGATATTCCGCTCATACATAACTGTTCATACCTTGCTGCCCATGGTGAGTCTAACAATTCCTTCTATACTTTCCCCAGTTCTGAGCTGCTGGTTTCTGCTGAAGACACAAAAAACTGTTTGTGAGCTTTTTTTCTCTATCTTCTCCCCACTGCCTTCCAAGATGGCTGATGTAAGCAAGTCCATATCTGTAATTCTGTAGCAACTTTGTTATGCCAAGGGGATTAATCACAGTGAGCTTATTAGCAAATTGACCTCAGATAAACTCTCTCTGCATTACAAAGAAGCTTCAAAGTTGCAGATAGTTGCAGCCATCTCGGAAGGGAGGAGGGTGAGATGGAGAGAAAAGCCCACGCACAGTTTTTTGTGTCTTCAACAGTATGGAATGAACTGTTAACTTCACCATGGGCAGCAACATATAAAAAGTTATGTTTGAGTGGAGTACCCCTTTAGGCTGGGTTCACACTACGTATATTTCAGTCAGTATTGTGGTCCTCATATTGCAACCAAAACCAGGAGTGGATTAAAAACACAGAAAGGCTCTGTCCACACAATGTTGAAATTGAGTGGATGGCTGCCATATAAGAGTGAATAACTGCCATTATTTCAATATAACAGCCGTTGTTTAAAAATGACAGCAAATATTTGCCATTAAATGGCGGCCATCCACTCAATTTCAATATTGTGTGAACAGAGCTTTTCCGTGTTTTTAATCCACTCCTGGTTTTGGTTGCAATATGAGGACCACAATACTGACTGAAATATATGTAGTGTGAACCCAGCCTTAAAGCGAGTCTGTACCCACAATCTGCACTCCCAGATAGCTGCTTTTAATCCAAGATCTGTCCTGGGGTCCGTTCGTCAGGTGATGCAGTTATTGTCCTAAAAAAAAAAACGTTAAAACTTGCAGCCCTGTGTCAAATTGGTGTGGCCTAGAGTGTCTGTGTATTAGGCTTGCACTGCCTCTCCGTCCCTCCTCCCTGCCCTCTTCATCATTAGGAATGCTCCAGGCAGGTTTTCTCCTATTCACATGTGCTGGA
The DNA here is from genome assembly GCF_027789765.1 of Dendropsophus ebraccatus. NCBI lineage: Eukaryota > Metazoa > Chordata > Amphibia > Anura > Hylidae > Dendropsophus > Dendropsophus ebraccatus. The sequence goes on from NC_091458.1 coordinate 73,827,001, forward strand.
TCGGTAAGGCACCTGTGCAGTATTCAGACAAGTGAGAAATAGGAGAAATTATGTCAGGGCCATTTCTAACAGTGAAGAGGATGGGGAGGAGGGATAGAGAGGCAGTGCAAGGTTAGGGCATAGACACTCTAGGCCACGCCAATTTGACACATGGCTGCAAGTTTAAAAGTTGTTATAAAGACAATAATTGTATCACCTGCCAAACGGACCCCAGGACAGATCTTGGATTAAAAGCAGCTATCCGAAGGTACAAGTGGTTTGGGGGGGGGTCAGATTGTGGGTACAGAGTCGCTTTAAAGACTGTACAATGACGGACATAGTTGATAAATTCCCCCAAGTATGAAATCATAGGGGAGAATAATAAAGCTGTCTTATAGTAAGATTCTTTTTGTTTCCCTAAGTGACCAATCAGAGCTCAGCTTTTATGTCTCATATTGCTCTGGCAAAATAAAAGCTAAACTGTGATTGGTTGCTATGTGTAACAAAGAGAATCTTACTAGACAATGCCTTTATAAATGCCCCGAATAGCGAGTAAAGGAAGTCAATCAGCCAATTATTCTCTATTTACTTGCCAGTAGCAAGTAAATAGAAAAAAAATGTAATTACTGCCATTCACTGGTGTATTACCAAAGAGTCCAATATTCAAAGGAACTGGAATCAATGCATCCACTGTTCAAACATAAACACATGGAAATGCAAAGATTTTTTTATACATCTCCTTTCTTTAAATCATGTGCAGATTGCTTGGTTCTGACCGCCTATTTTTATGTTTATGCAGCACTATGCTCTCTGCTTGACAGCTTCACATTTGGGAAAATCAGAAAGAAGGGTCATCTGACCTTTGCAAATATGAGAAAACTCTGTTCTTCTCAAGATGACCTGAAATGTTCTAATTATTGGTTAATCCCTATAGTCAGCGAGGCAGCCAACGAGCACGTAAAGTTCAGTGAACCCACAAGTGTACAGCTGCTAGCTTTGACTTGTGGCCAAAACAACAATTGGAACAGAATTTATCCAGACATGTAAAGGTTCCTGTATAAAGCAATGCATTTGTAAGCCAGATAAACAGCTTTGAAATAGAGAAGAAATTAATACCTCTCTTGAATATTTGAACTAACCTAAGGTCAGGTTCTCTAAGATGAGATGTTAACATGCATTATATACTTGACTGCACCAGGCTCTCTAAAGAAATCCCCTACTGAAATCCAGTGAGATGGGTACAATTTACTATTAATTTATATGTTCTAGTTTAACTGATGCTGTTGGAACATGTTGTGAGGTTAAAGTGTACCAGTGGTATCCCATATGTAGTAATGGAAACTGCTGAGTAAAAAAACAATTTGCCTTCATTATCATAAACTAATTGAAACATTTGCCTTTTACTCTTTTCCCACCTAATTTATAAAGCTTACATTTTTTATTCCAATATGTCAGGCTCCAACACAAAACTAGAAAATTACATTGCAAGTAAAGGTTATTAATTTTCCCAAAAAGATATATGCAGACTAAATACAGAATAAAGATACACAAGGATCTAATGACTTTAAGGATTTAAATGGTATCACAAAAGAAAATTGGTTTCCATTCATAGAATAAAAATAATGTTTATAAAAATAAAAGCTCAAATTAGTATCTGAGCAGATATTAATTTTGAAAACTGGAGCAAGAAGGAGGAGACTTGCAAGAGATATCACGGGAAATATACTGTTAGCATTATGTATCATCTTAGGAGGGCAAGAGGAGGGCATCAATAAGTATTATTAGATATGAGGCAGGAAGAGTGCCCAACTTCATCTGAGCAGAAGGGATATGTTGTATGCTTCCTACCTTGTCAACAAGTACCACTTTACTTTAATTATTAGCAAAAGAGTCATTGCTGGTTATAGGGGAAATTAACACTGCCTACTGTGGGCAATAGTTGGCTAAAGGGACAATTACAATGCTCATATGGGGTCCTCAAAAGGGCTTGTCCAGCCAAGACTGAGCATGGCGCAAAAAGGGGCGCTGGCTGGACAACCCCTTTTATACTGGCTACTAGGGATGAACTTTTGTGAAGTTCAGATTCGTATTAAACGACCCTAAAATGAACCTTGCAATAACGGCTGAATAATTGCAGCTACAATAGTGGGAGTGTGATAGGGTATAGTTTCGTTTAGTTGCAGTTGCTATTACAATGAAAAAAGTGGAAAAAATCAAAGTGCAAAGATAGTGAAAAAATTTGGCCAAGTTGTAAGTGATTACACGGGACATAGGACACAGAGTTCCTTGGACCCAGTAGGGTGGAAAACAGACATTTGACAGTGGAGCCAGCAGCAGTAATAGTACTGTATTGGACCCAGTGTGGTGGAGAACAGACAATTGACGGAGGAAAAGGAGGCAGTAGCACTTGATTGCACCCAGCCCAGTATGGTTGAAAAGAGACTATAGGAGGAGGCGGCACCAATTGATTGCACCCAGCCCAGTATGATTAAGAACAGACTATTTGAGGAGGAGAAGGAGGAGGAGGAGGAAGAACCTGATTGCAACCAGGCCAGTATGATTGAGAACAGACTATTCATGGAGGAGGAGGATGTTCAGCCTTTGAGTGGTGGCCTAAGAATCCTTGATGATGATGTTGTTCACCCGCACTTTCAAGAACACGGACGAGTGGGATAATGTCATTGATGCCTGCTCACAGAGTCGCGTCCTCAAAAGGGATCAACAATTGGCAGGACATGTTCGCAAAAACCTGTGCATTATGAGGTTAATCACATGTGCCATACAAGGTGTATGACACAGCCCTACCTGCTGCACTGCAGAGAAAAGGTTCCTCCCTTTGTGAACTACAACACTTCCCACCATTAGTTGACCTTGGGTCAGCCATTCATATATCTCCTCCCTGATGGTCCGGAGGAGCTCCTGCCCACTGTGGCTCCGTTCACCCAGGCTCACAAAATGGAGGACAGCCTGAGAGCGCCTGGCCTGACATTGTTGGTAAGACACCGGGGCAGGTTGGACTGCAGTCAAAGTGGTGGATGGTTGCAAGCTGGTGGAGGCAAACCTTTTGCAGAACTGGCCCCCAAAGCACCAGGGAGGTGAAAGTGGCAAGAATGAGTTAACTTTCTGGTGGTCTTCGGGGGGAATGTTGACCCAATGGACACAAACAGACATGCACTGCCCTTGCCCATAATTAAAGGACCAGACATCAGCACTGGGGTGCACGGTCTTGGACACCAAGAATTCCAATGAGTCACCAACATTTTTTTACACAACTGTGCAGTGATGGGACAGCCGATGGGACTTTTTTTTCTTGGACAGTGATGGGACTTTTTTTGGACTTTTTTTCTTTTAACTTTTTGTTGTTGTGGCTAAAAGGGGTTCTCCTATTTTCTGAACCTTATTGTAAAGATATAAACTGATTTTCCCTTTATAAATTCGATAAGCTTGAACAGACAGCTGTCACATTACATTTTTGATTAGTCAGCACCCAGGTATATCTGAGGAGACTAAGGTCTCACCCTAACAGGGGTGACGTCACACATCTTGATATTCACAGAAAACCAGGATACAAGGGATTATAGGAGTAATAATCCCTTGTATCCTGGTCTATTCTGTGAAAAATGTACAATTTTGCGTCGCCGTTGTTATTTTTACCAGATTCATAACGAACTTTCTCCGAACCAAATTTTTTGCAAAGTTCGTAACGAATCTGGTTTGTTACGGTTCGGTTTGCTCATTCCTACTTGCTTCCATAGAAACATAGAAGATTGTGGGCAGAAAAAGAGCACTTGGTTAATCTAGTCTTCCCCTTCAGTTCTCCCTTTTTTATTATCTTAGGATAGAATTTATCGCATGTCGCAGGATTCCACTTCAGTAAGTGCCAGATATGAAACTTAAAGGGGTACTCCAGTGAAAACCTTTTTCCCAGTAAATGAAACACATTGCAAAGTTATATTACTTTGTAATATGCTTCAATCACCTATCGACCCCGCTTCCCTCTTCCCCCCCAAGGAAGTAAAGTAAACCTTACCTAATCACTGTTCACCCCCAGGCTGTTCTGTGGCAGCCATTTTGTAACAATTACATTATCAAGAGGGAAACTGGTCTAAGCGCTGTTAGGCCAGCCTCCCTTTGTCAGATGACTCAAGTTGCTCGACTCTGATTGGCTGAGCAAGCTGTAAGCCATCTAACAGTTCTACAGAGTCAGTTAGACATCATAGGAGACAAAGTGCATCATGGGAAATCCTAAACCAGGAAGTAAAGAAAAAAATGAAGCCACCAACCAGAGCTTCAGTGTTAGAGTTCAGTCTGTGTGTGTGAACTCGTCCGGATTTCTCTCTGACCTGTTCACACTTCTTGCTCTGCTGCCAGGGAGCCGACACCCGACTTCATGCTTCTCCTGACTCCTCTCTGGTGCTCTTGGGGTTAAGCCTTCAGGTGTTGCATTCTCCTGAGGCTTGCTCCTGTCTGAGTACAGGGGAGGGCTCCCTGGCTGCTATTGGTATCTCATGCTGCTGTCAGACTCCTTGCTCCTATCAGAGGCTGGGGCGGGAGCTCTGTTAGCATTTAAGCTGGTGAATTACACCTTGTAGTTGCCAGTGTATGTTTGGTCTCCAGCTACACCAGCGTAGCTTATTGTTCTGCTAGATATTTTGACACTTGGACTTGGCTTTTGCCTCATCCTCTGTACTGCGTTACCTCTCGTGTTTGACCTAGGACCGGACTCTGTTTACCCCTAGTTTGCTGATTCGGATTTTGACGTGACCTCCTGTTGCTGACTCGGACTGCCTGACCTGTTTTTATATACCTGTCTGTGTGTACTGTCTACCTCCCCGTATCCCTAGGTAAGTTAGGGACTGTCGCCCAGTTGCTGCCCTAGGGGTTAGCCTAGGGGGGCAAGCAGGTAGGGACAGGGGTTGCGGGTCTAGACAAGGGACTTCCATCTTCCCGGACTCCCTAACATTCAGTTGTTGTTTTTTTTTATCAGCGCCAGAGTTGTCCTTTAACCTTCTGAGGACCAAGCCCAAATGACCCAGTGGACAGCACCAATTTTCATGTTTGCATTTTTGTTTTTTCCTCCTCCCCTTCCAAGAGCTCTAGCACTTTCAGTTTTCTATCTACAGGGCCATGTAAGGGCTTGTTTTTTAAGTAATAGGTGTACTTTGTAATGCTGTCTTTCATTCTACCAGCCCATGTATGAAGGAGCCCCCAAAAATATTATTTATGAAACTATAAATTGGTGAAATCGTACAAAAGAATGCAATATGGTAACTTTTGGGGAGTTCCTGTGTCTACGTAATGCACTCTATGGTAAAAAGCACAGCAAAGCACAGATCGGACCGCACAGAGGAAAGTAAAAGACCTCCTGCGGTTCGTGAAAGCGATCAGGACCCCTGAAGTCACACCACGGGGTCTTGATCGGTAAGTGACAGAAGCTGCTCTTGCCACTTAGACTTAAACACCGCAAATGTGCCATGGCATTTAGGGGGTTAATGGCACGGTGCAGCGCGATTGCTGCAGCCTGTCATTAACGGTGAGGGCCCAGCTGCTCACTGCAGCCGGCCCTCTCCTGCTATAAATTGCTATAGGAGTGCTTCTTAGCTCCCTAGAGACCCAGGATGTCCAGTTATGTCCAGGGTTGTCTGGGTCTGGTGACAGGTGGACAGGGCGTAACTGTATGTCTAGGATCATCTAGGGGTTAAGGTCACCTCTTGGGATGCAAGAGGAATCTAATCAGTGGTTCAATGAGTTAAACTACTAAGGTTTTTAAATAGATTAAAGCGACTCTGTACCCACAATCTGACCCCTCCCCCCGCCCCAACCCCCAAACCACTTCTACCTTCAGATAGCTGCTTTTAATCCTAGATCTGTCCTGGGGTCTGTTCGGCAGGTGATGTAGTTATTATCCTAAAAAAAATATTTTTAAACTTGCAGCCCTGTGCCCAATGGGCTTGGCTTAGAATATCTGTGCCCTAACTTTGCACCATCCCTCTGTCCCTCCCCCACACCCTCTTCATTATTATGAATGCCACTGGAACATTTTCTCCTTGCTGAACATTGCACAGGTCCTTAACAATCCAGCCCATGTGCCGGGCTGACACAGGTGAGGAATAGGAGACAATCTGCCTGGAGCATTCCTAAAGATGAAGAGGGTTGGGAGGAGGGACAGAGAGGTTGTGCCAGCCTAATGCATACACAATCTAGGCCACGCCCATTGGGCATGGAGTCGCAAGTTTAAAAGTTGTTTTTTTATGACAATAACTGCATTACCTGCCAAACAGACCCCAAGTCAGATCTTGGATTAAAAGCTGCTATTCAAAGGTAAAAGTTGTTTGGGGGGGGGGTCAGATTGTGGGTACAGAGTCGCTTTAAGTACTGACCTAGTACTATTATTAAAGACAAAAAGAAACTGGAAACTTATGGATGGGCCAACATTGGACCAGAGTTGTTTAAGATCTGGATATTCTGTACCGATGGCTTCTCCACTTAAGAATTTAAGAGGTAGGACATAACATTCCACAATATCCTGAGGTTATTTTGTTTGCCCATACATAGTTACATTGTTACGAATATATAGCGATATGCTCATTAAGTTTAACCTTTCCTTCTTACAATCTCCAGTTTATCTACAGGAAGAAAAAAACAAGTCTTTAGTCCAATTTTTCATAGAGTATAAAATATCCTTTCTTCTATTGCACAGATCCTTAGATCAACTTTCTTCATTGTTATTTCAAGTAACATTGTATGTTGTGTTTCTCAAGGAAAATATTTAACACCACTTGATCTATAAGAATATACCAATTTGTCATACGTACAATGAAAAAAGAGTTATTTTTCTCCTATTGACAGGCAGACAGATCAATATTCTGCTCTTCTTTGGACACAGCCATGTACTCTGAAGAAACAAATTATTTTGCTTTGCATTTAACCTCTTTTGTGCCACTGAATTTTGGCCATTTCTTTCATGTATTTATGCCTGCCTTCTGACGGTTAAAACTTTATTTTTCTAATGGCCTAGAATCCTAGATGTGTCAGAGCTTGATATTTCAGTGGCAACATATAATGTACATATAATGTACATATAATGTATTGCATTTAAAGCACTAAATATGTATATAGATTATGGGGGGCATTTAATAAGTCCGCCATTTTTTGCGTCGGGCTTACAAATGTCCTCGCAGCACCGATCGTTTACACTGCCACTGGTGCGCACAGAGTAAAACCTACTACAGCTCAGAGTTGGCGTAGGTTTCCCTATTATTTTAGTGAGAAAAATGATAAATTGAGCGGACCAAGAGTCCATGCCCCCTGTTTAGCCCCCTCTCCACCCCTCTGGTGCAACGGGCATAGAGTAGACAGATGTGAAAATGTATTTACAAAACAGCATTTGCGAATAAATTTATTTGCATATGGTCCTTTTACACCAAAAAATATAATTTTTTCCCCTGATAAATCCCCCCCCCTATATCTTCATACTGATACTTAATAAAAAATAAAAAAAATTATGGAAATACCCAAAATTACCACTATGCTAAAGCTAAGTACATTGTCATTGTACCACACAGACAGTCAAACTGAAACCCATACAGATAAATACTATACTAATAACAAACAGAATATCCATTTGTCATGTTTTGTAAGGTTTAGCTGGTAGTTAGGGTCAGCAGAGATGTTAGGGTCACGGCAGCTGAAGGTCGATGGTTGATCCCCAAGGGCTAGCCTTGCAACCGCATCAATTTTGTGAAGGCAGTCTGCACTCGGAATCATAGCCTAGGGGTGCTCCTATAGATGTTGGAGCAAATGATGATAGCCAGATACACATAACTCATAACAAAGAGTTTCTTCACTTATGATTTTTGCATCAACAGAATTACAGGTTACTGTCTAGCAAAATAGTAGTAGTTCAAAGTACAAAGTTTCCCTTTTGGTCTAAGAAGATATTTTGTCCTTCAAATAGGTTTAAGTGTCTAGTGGTCAATAACACAGAATTTTCTACCTGATAAAGAATTAAACTTGAGGAAGAAAAAGTATGTACAAGTGTTACACCATTGAAGGAGGGACCTTCACAGATTGGTTCTCTTTGATTACAAGTAGTAAACATTGAAATAATAATAATAATAATAATAATAATAATAATAATAATAAGCTAAATAATAATAATAAATGCTAACATATTCTACAACACTTCATCATTCAGATGGTACATATGTACACAGTCAGACATTATAGAGATACACATTCAACCGTCAAGTCAAAGATGAGGAGGGGGGCCCTACTTGCAAAAACTCACCAAACTCAATTATGAATTACAGTTGCCTATAACCTGCTGTAGGGGAATAAAAGGAATGGCATGGATGTCATGTTGCATGTCATAACACTGTACCAATTGAACAGATTTTAGAAGCAGCCCTAAAACTGTAAATGGAGCCAAAGCTTTAAAAACATCCTCCTACTTCAAAGAACTGTACAATAAAAAACTATTTGCAACTTATTATTTATTTCCTATTGCTTATAAGGAATTCAAATATTTCACAGCTGTTTACAAAGATTCTTACATGTAAAGCTATGCTGTTAGTAGGGACTGTTGGTTTTTTTTTTTATCTCGGTGTCTGATGTTCTGATGGCAGAATAGCCCTAAATGTAAGATTATTCTTGCAATCAGATGTAACAGACCTGAATAGCAATTTTTAAAGGTTTTTAGTATGAAGAGAGCATAAATTCTATGTATTTAATAATCTTAAATTATTTCACATAATTTTTGGGGGGAAATCGAAGATTTTTCATAATATCTAATGCATTTTAAAAGGGAACTATAATTAGGTTAGACAAATCTAACCTGCTGATAGGTCCCTCAAACATAGGAGACGCCTAGGAGGAAGGTATGCCTGTTACCTTTCTCCTCTGCGCTATTCTGGTGTAGTTAGTTGTGTGCTCCACAGTCCGTTGACCGTTAGGATCCTGTTCCCGGAGAGAAGATCCTCCCCCGGCCAGCCCATCCCTTTCTAATGATAATAAATGGAATGGGCAGGCTGGTGGTGGGCTGGATTGGCACTATGGGGGTGGGCAGTGCTCCAAACGTGTGCCCCCAGTGTTCCTAACAGTGTCACTGGACCGTGGAGCACATGAACAGTGCAGAAGAGGAAGGTAAGAGACATACTGTACCTTCCTCCTAGGCGTCTCCTGTGCAGTAGGGACATATCAGCATGTTAGATTTGTCTAACCTGCTGATAGTTCCCTTTAAATGTTATAGATTTATAGATTATTTTACTGCTAATTAAATATGGTTTACCTGAAGGTGAAGTAAAAGTTCACAGCAAATAACAAAAAGGAAGCACAAAAAGTTATTTTTTTTATCTATCTATCTATCTATCTATCTATCTATCTATCTATCTATCTATCTATATCCCAGAGGTTTCATCAACACATCGGTAACCATTGTCCTCATTTGTTTCCATGTGTAGCCACTTATCAAAAAGTGTGCTTGGGAATACAAAATCAAAATATTTGCCATTTTCTTGTAGGAAAATAGATCCAGCAGAGTGTTGTGATTAAATAATCATATTTTTCTTTTTTCATGTTTAGAATGTACTTGTCATTTTTAGACATAAAAGCAAAATTCTGCCATACCTAACAGCACATATCTTCCTAATACATCCAATTAAAACTTATCATGTTGAACACCAGCATTTTCATTATAAACATGTTTGTCAGACATCATATTGCAATTTTTTTTTTATTTTTTTTGCAACATTTTCCCAAGTTGTAAACAAACAGGAGTACATAACATGTTTGCTTGGACAGCAACTGCAAATTGGAAAATGTTTTTTACAAAAAGTATGAATATAGCCTTAACATTATTTTCATTTTTAAATGTTTTAATAGATTGTTTTAAAGTTATATTACTTTGTAATTGTTATAACTGTTTTTTTTTCTTAAATATATAGTTTTCTATTTCTATGTTCTTCCGGTGCCTGGTAGCAATAAGGGGTGAAATGGCCCCTTTGCTGCCACCACCCATTGTGTCGGGAACTGCAGGGCTCTAAGATCTCCTGCTTTGTTCTAGCTCTGCTGCACAGCACTAAACAAAGCAGGTTTCTGGTCTTCAAGTGTAATGCATATTTTTATATACAGTACAGCATAGAGGACGCCAAACACGATTCCAGTGAGCAGTGATTGCAATTACCACTCACCAAGCTAGAAGCAGAGCGAGCTGTAATAGCAAATACTGCTCCTTCTGCAGAGGTTTCCGGATACCATGATCATGTCAGGCAGCCTCTTCCCCCTGTGGACTCAATATAAGAATATACAGTACATGGGGGGAATGGGAACCTGTTCTCTTTAGGGGATAAGAATTGCAGGGCTATAAGCACACAAACAGTGGTGGCAGCAAAGAGGTCAGCTCATGTTTTTTAAGTTATATTACAAAAGAATATAACTTTATTAAAGCAATGTGTTAGCACACAAAAAAAAAGTAAACAGTCTTTTAAAGCAAAGCTAACATTTGTTGGTTAATTGCTAAGGGCTTCCATCCCAAAGTTTGCCCCTCAAAATACTTAAAGCTTGGTGCTCTGGATCCTTAAAACTGATCAACATTCAATTGTATTAATGTCCTTGGAAAGCAGAAACAGTTTAAGGCTATGTTCACACAACATATATTTCTATTGTACAACGGCTGTGATTATTATGAGAATATATGTTGTATTGCTGTCTATGGGATCCCGTCTGGAGCGTATACACATAGGGGAAGATTTATCAAAGGGTGTAAAATTTAGACTGGTGCAAACTTCCCCTAGCAACCAATCACAGCTCCTCTTTTCTTTCACCAGAGCTGGAAGCTGAGCTGTGATTAGTTGCTGTGGTCAGTTTGCACCAGTCTAAATTTTACACCCTTTGATAAATCTCCCCCAAAGTATACGCTCCTGCCAGGATCCCTAGCAGCGCCACAAAAAACTAACATGTCAGTTTTCTGCGGCCACTCGCTCCGTAGCGTGCAGTGGAGTGTTCTGGTGTGGGCGCACACGGATGCTCATATTCCTCATATTTTTTCTATATATATATATATATTTATTTATTTTTTTTCTATATGAGTAAGCACCCCGTAATTTTTTTTCCATATTACTCCCTGCCGTAGTTCTATGGCTCCAATGCAGTTTTTTCCAGTAGTGACAACCGCTATATCTGAATTGTATGTTTCATAGTTTAAATCTATGCCATAGCAGAGAGCCATTCCGCCATCCTGTTCTCTAGGTCATGGAGTACCTAGAGAAAGTACCACTAAAGTTATGAAAATCACTAATAGACACTTATTATGGAAAAGGCACATATAGTGCATTTTCCCTGCACTTACTACAGCATGGTGTGTTCAGGTCTCTGTAAAGTTGGTGATGTCACGTCACATAACCTGCCAGCTCCTGCTGCTTCAGTCTCTCTCTTACCACTGCAGCAGGCGTCAGCAGTTTATGTGACGTGACATCACCAACTTTACAGACACCTGCTGTAGTAAGTGCAGGGAAAATGCACTATAGGTGCGTTTCCCATAATAAGCGTCTATTAGTAACTTTTGCTGGGCAATTACATTTCTTAAAATTATTTTGCCCGGACTTCCCTTTTAATTAACCATGAATTAGCTGGCTTAGCTCATACATTCTGCCACACCACCTTCCTTTTTTATGCACATGACTACTGGGGATCACAAAGTGGACATTGTAATAGGAGTTACTTGGCAGCTTTCAAAAATAAAGATTGTTTCTTATTTTACTTTTACTTATTTTTCCTGTCAACATGAATACACATGTATTTCTGGTGTAAGAAAACCCTTCAAAGTTGTTTAAATATTCAATTCAAAATATTTACCCACTCTTAAAGAGAATGTACCATCAGGTACTCTCTCTTTAAAATCCCACATGAGTCGAACGGCGCCGACATGGGGAAGCCGGTGCCACAGTCTCTTTTTTGAACAGCGGCCCGATTCCCCCGTACGGCACTATTCAATTCATGGTTACCGGGACGGGGGTGAAGCACTGGAGGATTTCCCTGTCCCTCCATGATGCGGCTCCTTTAGAATCAATGGGCAGGGGTTTTGTCCCACTGGGGGCGGGCCCGCCCGCCTCCAGTGCTTTACATCCGTCCCGGTAACCATGAATTGAATGGTGCTGTACGGTTGAACCGGGCCGCGTTTCAAAAAAAAAAGAATTGTGGCAATGGCTTTCCCATGCTGGCGCCGTTCAGCTCATGTGCGATTTTAAAGAGAGTGTACCTGATGGTACATTCTCTTTAAGCATGACAGTGCCATGCATTAACTAAGGGCTTCTGCCTGAAACATTGAAGCCAAACCTTTATAGAAGCGGAAGCTTTCTCTATTCTGGACACTTGCTTATGTTTGCACCAGAAGATACACTTAGCTGCAAACAAGGAAGGTTCTTTGACTACCTAATCTCATTCCCTGCTTTTACCACCAACTACAAAATGGGCAGGATCAAAGAAGTGGTTGGCATTGAGAGCCAAGTATTTTGAACCAGGCATGGAAAGCTCAGATACTGAGATAGAAGAGTAATACGCTGACCACAAGCTAACCTTTTAAGAGGAGACTCTGGCATTTGGAGGTTGCTCTGTATTCCTGTTCCAGATATTTTTCTATGCCTTAGTGTCCTGCTTGTTGAAAAGCCATCCTTTGATGGATCAAACAGCTTGTCATGTTTAAAAGCCATTACGTTTGCGTCTACCATTTTAACATTTGCAATATTGCCCTCTTAACTATTCAATGTTGTTTAAAATATCTGATGCCAGAACTTTCACTGTGCATATAAGCTGTATTAAAAAGAATAACAGACTTATTGATGCAGTAGTGAAAAAAGTTTCTATTAATTACAAACAACAACTCCTGGCTGCAAGTATATAAAATGCTAGCAGTAAACAAAAAAATTAAAAAAAATAACTATTAATACTTACAACTGATAAAAATAAAAGAAAATATCAGTGTATTCCAAAATTTAAGCCTAAGGCCTTATGCACACGTTCAGTATTTTTTTTCTGGTCCTGAAACAACCCGTGAGAAATTTTTACTACTCATTGCTTTTCAATGCACTTCATCCGTACTTTTTTGGGAAATACAGATGCCAACATGTTACAATCCGTAAACAATCCGTAACCAATTGATTTCAATAAGAGGATCCACAAAAAAAAATGGGTCCGCACCGGGTCCACACTAGGACATGTCCTTTTTTTTTTTACGGATTGATTTTCATTCATTTCTGCTACTGATCGTGTGAATAGCCCAATAGACTTCAATGTGCACTAACTCGGATACGGAAATACGGATCCGTAAATTACGGAACGTGTGAATAAGGCCTAAGGGGCCTTTTACACACACAGAGGTATATCTGACAGATTTTTGAAGCCAAAGACAGAAATGAATTTAAAGAGAGGAGAAATCTCAGTTTTTCCTTTATGATCTGCTCTCTTTTTATAGTCTGTTCCTGGTTTTGGCTTTAATGATCTGTCATATATCTGTGAGTGTGTAAAAGGACACTTAACCCCTTCAAGACTGAGCCCATTGATGCACGGATGTCTGGGTCAAATTAATGCAATGTTTCTCCCCACCTTCTAAGAGCCATAGCGCTTTTTTTCCAGCTACAGGACTGGTTGAGGTGTCATTTTTTGTGCCATGAAAAATTTTGATCACTTCTTATTAATTTTTTTTCTGATATATAATAAAAAAAAACAGCAATCTTGGTCCTTTTTTTTATTTTTATTTTTTCCTTTACGCCTTTAAAGCTTTATTGGGACAGGGGTTTATAAGGGTTTTTTAATACTTAAAAAAAAAAATTACTACACTTTTTTTAAAACTGTTTTTCACTGTAAAATATGCAATCATTAGATTGAATATACTGATCTATGCTACACTGATCTGACCACGTGACGTGAGTCCTACGAGGTCTTTGTCTCTAGGTTGAGCTCCCACTGAAGATCCCCCCAAGAAGACAAGTATTATCAGTAAGATACATCGGCACTTAGCTTTGTCTTACTGGAGAGCAGTCCCTCTGCCTCTCTACTGGAGTAAGACGGCACTCTGTGATGGAGTGGTGCTAGTGGTCAAACTGGTCCCAGCAAGTGATAAAGGAGAATCCCGGCACTCACCAAGTTCTTTGTGTTCTTTTATTAAAGTGTTACATAATACAGGTACAAACAGGTAGACACAGCGTTTTGGCTTGTGGCCTTCATCAGCACCATCAGCTGATAAAGGCCATGAGCATCCTCGTGTTTTTACCTGTATTATGTGACACCTTAACAAAAGGACACAAAGAACTTGGTGAGTGCCGGAATTCTCCTTTATCTCTTCTAGCTGGTGACTGACCTTTTGTTTACAAAGATCCACATCATTGACAAGGGTGTCCCAACCCATTGTTACCCCAGAAACAAGCCATCCGTGGTGTTGCACCAGGGGAAAAGTTGAGAAAGAAGGTGACACAGCAGAAGGATAGCACAGGCATATAAAAACATAGTTGATAAGGGCATATAATAGCATATTAACAAATATATAAACAATATAAAGTACAAGAGTCCATAGTGCAGTAAACTTGAAGACTAGGACAACTGGATGCATTAGTCCCTTTGTGCTCTGGGTAGGACTATGATGTGTTAGTCTCTGTAACAATTGTGAGGCTCCTTTTTCCTCACAAGAAAGTATATATAATTTAAAAGTCACCTGGGGCTGCACTTAAGGGGATGCTGGATGCGCCAGTAGTACCCACTGTTAGAGATCTGGAACATCAGCAGATAGCAAGCACAGCATACACCATGTTTTTCTCCATCTCCTAACGCGTTTGGTAGGCTTCCCACATCTCCTCCCAGTCAGGGGAGGCCGTGGGCTTGCATGGCTCTTGTACCAGTCAGTCGGGTATAATAATTGCTGGGACCCACTTCTCCCTCTCCTGCATGAAGGGTGTCTCTCCCACCTGGAGGTTGTGGTGACTGACTGGGATATAGGGCCTTTTCACAGCCCATCTATTAACACGAACCCACTCTCCATTATATGAATCTTGCAGGACCCCTTTCCAGGGCTGCGGTGTCTGCCAGCAAAGGGGAAGGCTTCTATTCAGCCCCAACCATTGGCAGATGACGTGATGCTTTCACAACTGCAGTAGTGGCAGCGGGCAGGCAGCGGGCAGGCATTTTCCTAACTATTGCTGAACTTGTGGCTCATCTCCGAATAGCCTCTTCAGAACTGGAAGTGATGGTGGAGGCTGGGTGTTCCGCAGGATAGGGCCTTCAGGTAGGATAAAGGCTCCCAAGGGCCCTGACTTGTCATCGCTGTTTCCTTACTTGGAGCTGCAGAAGGCATCCACTCCAGTATTGTCAGCGTCTTCCCCGGTGAAAGGTGTTTCGTTCCAGCTGGAGCTTCGCTGGGATTAAAGTGCGAGACAGGGCACCGGGAGTCGTAGCAGTGATGGTGGCACTGGATGTGCAACTGCAGGACCAGGTCTGGCTTCTAGTCGTCTGCCATCCACTGGGTAAGCACTATCACGAGGCTTTGGATGGCTTTGGCTGTAGCTTCCACATGCTGTTGCTTCTCCATCATTTAACAAGCATGTGAGCAGGGGAAGTCACTTCCGGTAGGCAGTGAGTAAGTGGAGCAAATTTCTCAAGGCTCGATGAGGAACTTTGTCTTTTGGTTCCATCTGTGACATACTTTTTCAGTTGGTGGAAACACAGTCTTTTTGGCGGGAACATTGTATTTTGGCAGGAGCTTTACCTTTTCCAGCGCTTGTCTTCCCAATTAACTGTTTAAAACTTTGTGGTGTGGCAGAAACTCTGTGATGCAGTAAACATTTGCAGGGCTGTGTTGGCAAACTGTGATCGAATCCTCTTGTGAGGCGAATCTTGAGCAGAACTTTAGAGCAAAGTCTCTTAACCTAAAGGGCCCGGCCCCGGCCCCACACACTTTAGAAAATCTCACTGGGGCGTAAAGTAATACCAGGCCTCTGTAAAAAGGTCAGTTCTGTGGTTTTGCTATTGAAGTGAATTACAGAAGAAATCATAAACTTTACATCTTTGCAGGGATCTTCACAGTAGTACAAGAATAAAGCACTAAGCAGGGTCCCAGGGTCTGGGCAGTATCACACACAAAAATGCACCTCACAAAAAGTTTCAAAAACACCAGATATTCACAGAAAAACACTTGAGACAGTCTCTGATACACTTTTGAGGGGTTTCACTTGCGCACAAACAGATGAATCGTGTTCGTGTACTGGTCACTTTTGTCTTTCACCATATTGCTGATTAAGTGAAACCTCTCCAAAATAGCACTCCTTTCAGAGAACCAGGATTTTCAGTCCTTTATACTTCATGAATAATGTAATTTTTCTGGCGAAGACCATCTCACAGAAGACCATTTTTCAAAGCGGTATCTGGGTACCAACCGCTGGCTGACTACCAACCACGGCTTGCACAGTATCTTGTGCACTGCCTGTATAAATCCAGTGTTGTTACTGTAATTGGACTCCAATCCTGGCACCAGACTGGTACAATGCCAGTCTGCCTTTACCACCCCATCTACTGTCAGGGCTTAGTCTCGAGTCTACACTGTATGACCTTACTTTATTGTAGTATTTTCTTTGTGTTCTACTATCTTATCCTGTTCGTTCTCTGTGTCCTTGTGTAGTTTATTAAATCTTCATAACAAATGTGCCAGGAATACTTCTTATACATTATTTTTAAAAAATGTAATAAACCCAAAACAACTGAATAAAAATAAGAATAATTTAATGCAAAATAAACATTTAATGTTATCAGTGGTAGGTAATATAACTTCAGGCTTCATTATGGATCCTGATAAGACCATCTTGTGACAGGGGAGAAGACAATAGTTAGAACAATAAATCATATTTATAAGTAGAAAGTTCCTGGTGAGTTGTTTTCCACCATTGTAAATCACAACAAAAAAACTGCTTTTATGTAAAGTGAAGCTATAATGAAAGCAGACGAGGAGCTTTCAAGAGCCAATATTACTTTAGGAAATATAATTCATTACTGAGAAAGACTACAGGCCTTAACGTTTTATTCAGCTGTGAGGAATCCATGTTCTATTCATTTGCAAAATCATAAGGAACAAGACAATTTTTTAATCTAAGAGATTTCAGGACGAGTAAAAGCCATTTTGCTCTCTGAAAAGAATAACGATACCCAGCCTTATGTTACACTTAGACTAAAATCGGTTAAGCAGATTATGATATTAAAACAGGTATTTGTGTACAGGATTCTATTTTGCTTTAAATCAGAAATAGATAAAAAGAAGGACTTTAACAGTTTACCAAAGTGTTCCTGTTATTTGTGAAAACAGATGAACAATTTACAGGATGGAAACATATACAATGCATTGGGGGAAAATGAAAAGGGAAAATGGGTAATGAAAGAACAGAGAAAATGTGTGTGCTATAATGAGCGGCAGTATTTCCTGTCCTATAAATATTGTTTCTTCTTTTCGCTTATTAAAGAATTTTATTACTACTGTAATTCCAAGTTCTTTTTCCTGGTTTCCTCATGAAGCAGCAGAAGAAAAAAGAGCTAGCAGTCTTCTCTAGAGAAGCCAACAATCTCATCTCTTAAATAATACAGAACTGCAATAAATGTCTCCCTTACATACAGTTGCTTATATCCCAAAGAAAGTCTGCTTACCACTGAATGCATATGCTCTCTATTTATAAGTGAATAGGGAACTCTTTCACTTGGGCCTTTGTTCTTTGCACTGCATTCTGTAACAGATGAACACAATAAATATAGGTACAGCCAGCATTACATATAATTGTACCATATCATACACCATAAAGAAGATGAGTGAATTATTCAAGATCTGCATTACTTTCAGTCTTCCGAATTACGTTGTATCATCACTGATTAAAATATGATGTTTTACAACTTATTTGGTGCGAATAATAATTTCTCATAACTAGGGACTGAATATGAAGGTAATATGAAGCTATAGAGCAATTAAGCAATGGAAATGAGCAAATTCTAATTTGCAGTCTTAATTGATTTGTATGAAGAGGGCATTGCAGGTTTATGTCCTCTGCAAAGGTCTGTAGCTTTCCTGACATTTGGTGGGAAGATGCTGCCATACTTGTTTTGTAAGAAGGAAAGTTAATTCTAAAATGGGCACTCTTTATTTGATTCTCTATCTCTTTGCCTCTTTGCCAATACAAGCATAATTTGTTCCGGGATCGTGCTTGTTTAGCACCCCAAAAATAATGATTTTATATTCTGAATAACATGTAAAACAAAGGAACAAACATTTAGAAACAGCTGAAAATGTCACATTATAAGTTACTGTAAAGTAATGGAGAGGATGGGAAACACAAGGGCTGACAGAGAATGCAGGGAGCATGAAGGAATGAGCAGTACAGATGTGAGCACATACATACAGCACTCTCTGTCCGGGGAGAGAGGGGTTACAGCTATGAAGAGATTACCTCCACAGTCCTGTCCTCTGATGTAAGCCCCAGCCTGAAGTGGATCTGCTATGATTTGGAAGCTGAGGGAGACTTCCTGAGTAGAGTGCTGTAGACCATGCTATGCAGACCATGCTTCTACCCCACTCTTCATCCCACCAGGTACATAGAGCTCTTAAACCAAAGCAATGCTCTTAAACCAAGTTACAATTTTGAAAAACTGTGAGCTCTTCTTGCAAAATGCTCGCTAACCAACCTCTTCAATCTGCATCATCATATCCCTGTCATATACACTGATAGATAGATAGATAGATAGATAGATAGATAGATAGATGTTAAGGGAGAGGCAAGTGTGTTTTCAGCATGCTGCCTTGTATTGAACAAGCAGACAGGGAATTTAATTGCAACAGGTGCTGCAACTCCATTTGTCTGCAGGTCTGCAGTTTTGGGCAGTTTAAATGAAACTGGTGTATTCTTGTTTCATTGGATTGTGTATGGGAAAACAGACTCCCATTCAGACACAGCTTTGCCACTTAAGGAGGAGGTTGCAGTGTGGCATTTTGTTTGTCAAATATATTGGATATTGAGAAGAAATCCCCCCAGTGTGGAGAGCATTCCTGTTTTCTAAGGCTACATTAGCCTCAAAAAAGGAGACACTATCCCCACATGGCTAAAGTGGAGGTGCTTGTAGAAAAGAAACAGTCTTTTATACTGGCCTCCAGGCCAGACCTTGGATAATACTCCTCAGTAGGAACAACTCTGACTAAACAGAACTGAACTAAACGCCAAACTAGCTCTACTTCACATTATATACTCCCAGCAAGTTATCTGATTAGGCAGGAATACTTCAGGAGAGACAGGTTACAGGATAAAGGAGGGACAATTGTGATTTACATAGTTAAAAAAATGATTTTCAGTCAGTTGAACAAACAGTGGCATGAACAGGAAAGTACATGGAAAAAGTCACTTTCACAGTTAACCCCTTCAGTAAACCACCTTCAGTTGTGCCAACCAGTGCATAGAAGACACTGACATCTAGAAGTGGTAGTGTAAAAGGTTACCTTCATCGCAGAGCATACACTTGCATAGAGACACCAACCTACACATTCTAAACACAGCAGTGACACACCCGCTTTGGGACACCCTTGCAAATGTTTTCCCCCATCCTCTATGTCCCGACTGCTGTAATATTACACCCATCACAGCAGGAGGACAAAGGTCAGATCAGAGACCAATTTACACATACTGATGAATTCAAAACTTTTCTGGTTCAGCGAGTGGGTCCTACCTCCCCCCAGCACCCGTCTAGCAATCCTGGGTGATGGTAGGACATGTGCTAAGACCATTTCTGCATCAGTCCCAGATACCACAGCGTTAGCAGAGTGGGAAGTTATGGAGATGTAATGTTCCTTACCTTGCTTTCTGGTCAACGTATCAGTAGTAATGTGGACATTGCCACTGATGGCATTACACAGTGCCTACCTTAATTTCTCCCTAACTTGTTGGTGCAGGTGAGGGATAGTCTGCTTAGAAAAGTAGTGGTGGCTGGGAATTACATACTGGGGGACTTCTTGAAACTTTACGTTTTCACCAGCCTGAATAGGAGCATTTAAAAGGAGGCAATTTTGCAATGCTCCTATTCATAAGCATGGCTTGTAAGTGTTAAGGGAGATATTGGCACTTTCCCTCCAGGCCTTTGGGGATGGAAAGCTGCACACAGGGCCGGACTGGCCATAGGGCACTTCTGTGTCAGTATGTGGTGGTATTAGTCAGTATGTGGTGGTATTAGTCAGTATATAGTGGTATTAGTCAGTATGCGGTGATATAAGTCAGTATGTGGTGCTATTAATCAGTATGAAGGGACTTTAGTCAGTATGTGGTGGTATTAGTCAGTATGCGGTGACATTAGTCAGTATGTTGAGGTATTAGTTAGTTTGCGGTGGTGTTAGTCAGTTTGCGGTGGTGTTAGTCAGTTTGCGAGTATGCTGTGGTATTAATCAGTATGTGGTGGTATTAGTCAGTATGCAGTGGTATTATTCAGTATGTGGTGGTGGTGTTGTTAAACTCAGCATGGTAACCGGGGCCGGAAACAGTCTGTCTCTGTACACTGTGTAGTGGTGACAACCTGTAACTGCAGCTCAGCTACACAGTGCAGAGACAGAAACTTCTGACCCTATTTACTGTGTTATTATCTGTAATTACAATCATGGCCGTGATGATACAACATGTAGCCATGCTGCACTCACAACATCATCTCATAATTTTTCACCGCGTGGCCAGTGGGCCTGTGTGCTGTGAAATGCCAGGGCTGATTTTCAGTCCCAGTCTGGCCCTGGCTGCACGCTTTCCTGGGACAACTGGGACATAGCTACTGATGTTAGTGGTGGTGCTGCTGTGATATCCTTTCTTTGTAGTGAACAGGCCCTGTCACTAAAGAGGGTGCTGAAGAGGCTAGGAAAATAGAAGCAGAAGAGGGAGACTCAGATGTTTTCTGGCTTTTCTGGTGTCAGATCCAGGGCCACTCATGCTTTGCATTTATGTGCTTTATCATTCAGGTGGTTCTCAGGTTATTGACATTCAAACCACGCTTGAGACCCTAGTGGCACAGTGTGAAAACTGCCTGTATTTTCTTCTTGGCACTTTGGGGGGACAAATTGTATGCCAGAGAACTCCTCCGAACTGTATTTGGTTTGCTTAGTGTTTTGGCGTGGTGGGCAGTTCCAGCTAAGGTAGTGGCTACAGGCTGTTCCCCGGAGCTTTTTTACCCTCCTCCCTTTTTTTTGCTTTTGCTGGGGCTGAGTGACCACCACCTCTTCCTCCAGACTGTCATGGACTTCAATTTATGTGGAATCTAGGACCTCATCATCACCCCTCCCATCATCTTCCACCCACTCCTTTCCGCTGCCTTCCATGACTGTCTCCACACTTCTGAAAGTCCCAGCAATTGCCACTTGGGTTATATACTATAATTGTCAGAGATGTCCTCTTCTTATTTTCACAAGCTCTTTATCCTGATTCAGAAGTAGTTGGGCATCAACGCATTCTAAGTCTTTAACCAGGGAATGGCCCTCTATATCAATGGAAACAGAATAATCAAAGAGGAATAATGATTGCTCCATGACTTGGTGCTTAAACTGTTTTGCAGATTTTCAAGGGGTGAGGTGTAGAGGTTTATGCCTTCAGCAGAAGAGGGTGGAAGACAAACCCATGGAACTGAAAGTAATGTGTTTTATAAAATCTATCAAAACCTCTACTTGCTCTTGACTGACTATTCAGCCAGCGGTATTGGGGTCTAGTAAATGACATTACATATCTTCTTACCTGCTGAGGAAGGTGCTATATTTACTGGCAAAGCAGGCGCAGATTTCCCACATCTACTCCCTATAGTAGCAGCAGCAGCTCAATTACCATCAGCACCACGGCCACATCCCTTCTTTGTAGCTTTCTTCATAAATATTTTTTAATTGCCTAACTCCGGCAACAGTTGACTTTATTAGTCACATTCTGATGGGGTCACACTTCCCGTCTGGGCATGGCTGTGATTGCTATGCAACACAAACTGCAATAAGTTTGCTGATTGGCTGCTCAGCAGTTAGCAGAATTTAAAAAGAATTTCACTGTGATGAACACTAGACCTGAACATGGATTTTCACACCAAACTCTGCGTTTGGGTCTGGGTACCCAAACATGTGGTCTGCTCATTTCTAATAATATAATCAGCCTAAGTTAATTTCACTTAGTTGATCCTGTATGATGAACAAGTGTCTTTCCGTGCACAAGAGCATAAAGGGCAGAAACTTCCTTTGTTTGCTCTCTTTTTTAACATAAAATGTAATGCACTCCAATCCCAGAAATAGAAACTTTTGGTGGTAGTGCTTCAATATCCTAATTGTGGCTATTTAAGGCTGTGTTCACACATGGCATTCAGTTGCTTTCTTGCTTTTGTTTCCCCACAATTTTGCAGCAAAAAAGTGTGATGTTTTATTGAAATTGGTCAATCTGCATCAAAATTGTGACAAAATTGCAACGAAAACTCCAAGTGAGTGAGCACAGCTTAAATGTTGGCAAGTTTGGGATTGTCCAAAAAAAGAACCACTGTAATTAAACAATAGCTTATTGTTGTACACAATAAAATAAAGATTGCACACAGAAAAACTAATTACAATGTGATAAATATAGAATTTGATAGTAAATACATTAGCCATTACCCCTATCAGATGGGTTAGACTTTAGTTAACTATAAAATCAAAACAAGAATGAGGTACTTGAACTGCAATTATCAAAATAATTATGTAATAACTGATTGTAGCATACAACAAGTAGAGCTCAAGGTTCAGGTGATTGCTCTATTTTGCAGTCTAATTTAAAATGAAAACAAAATGCTTGTTTGGGAGACATGTTTCTTTTGATGGCTTCTACATATTAAAATGCTGCATATAAGAAACGTCCCAATTTAATTAGGAAAACACATTTCTTTCATTTAATTAGATGAGGGTTTTAGCAATTCTCTGGGATCCAATTAATTATTGACCATCAGCGCCCATTCTGTCACTAGGCATTCCATTATCAGCTTATAATGAATTCCTTTCATTATATTCATTATTTCATTAGCTGTGGTCACTTGACTGAGCTGACGTATTGTATGGAAAAATATTATTTTTTTTACGTGAACACAGAATTTATCTACAACTTGTTTTAAAAAAAAGTTTGACAAATTTGTTTTTATGCTAAGTTAGTAGGCAAGCTATATAACAAAGAGGTAGTAAGCATCGTCTGTACGGATATCTCTCTAATCCATTTAAGTATTGCACCCCAGTGTGCTATGCTATTTGTGTGGCCATTCTAACACACTAATTTTAAGTGACTCTGTAACCACAATCTACCCCCCTTCCCCCCCCCCCCCCCAAAAAAAAAACTCTTGTACAGTCGGATAGCTGCTTTTAATTCAAGATCTGTCCTGGGGTCTGTTCGGCAGGTAATGCAGTTATTGTCCTAAAAAATAATTTTTAAACTTGCAGCCCTGTGTCAAATTGGCATGGTCTAGAGTGTCTATGCCCTAGGCTTGCACCGCCTTTCTGTCCCTCCTCCCCACCCTCTTCACCATTAGGAACGCCCCTGGGCAGCATTTCTCCTAATATTCACATGTGTGAACACTGCACAGGTGCCTTAACAATCCAACACATGTGCAGTGTTCACACAGGTGAATAGGAAAATCCTGTCTGGGGCATTCCTTATGGTGAAGAGGGCGGGGAGGAGGGATGGATAGGCGGGCACTCTAGGCAACAGGACTGCAAGTTTAAAAGTTCTTCTTTAGGACAATAACTGCATCACCTGCCGATTGGACCACAGGACAGATTTTGGATTTAAAGGAGCTATCCGACGGTACAAGCGGTTTTAAGGGGGAATATTGTGGATACAGAGTCGCTTTAAATAGAATGCATGCAAAAATAGAACACACAATTAATGCAGTGCACCATGGCACCCTATTCTATTTGACAATTTAGATGAGAGATAGATAGATAGATAGATAGATAGATAGATAGATAGATAGATAGATAGATAGATAGATAGATAGATATGCAGCAGGATTGTGAACAGCACAGCTTGGAGCTTGTCTGGATGGTGGGTATGCTGGTGTGCTGCAGAACATCTTTACATATTTTTGGGGACCCCCGAGCCAGGGGACTGACTCTGTACAGCACCTGCTCCATGAACATTTGGATGTGCGGCTTTCTCCTGTTTCTAGATAGATAGATAGATAGACAGACAGACAGATATGCAGCAGGATTGTGAACAGCACAGCTTAGAGCTTGTCTGGATGGTGGGTGCCAGCTGGAGGAACTTGACCAGGATCAAAATATGTACATTAAAAAATTCCAACAGCACTCTCAAATTGACTGCAAAAACATGTAGGTTTATTCCATCAAGCTCAAAAATGACCATGTGAGACACTGCATTTTATGTTGGATTGATGGAATAAACGTACATGTTTTTGCAGTGAATTTGGGAGTTTTGTTGGAATTTTTCAACATTTATCAAAGGGTATATAATATACACTGGTGTAAACTGCTCACAGCAACCAATCACAGCTCAGCTTTAAGCTCAGCTTTTTTTTTTTAATTGTTATGTTATAATGTAATATAACTTCATTAACACAATGCATTTGAAAAAATGGATGCAATTGTGTGCAATCCATTTGGATCCATTTTACCACTGACTTTAATTATATAAAAAAAATTGTTTTACAATGGATGCGTTTTTTTTTTCTTCTTTTTTTTTAACATACACAAAAATGTACTTGTCCACGCCTTAATGTGGTTGGCTGCTGTGTATCAGGGCACTGCTCACCAGGGGCGGAGTAACTTTACCATAAGCTCCGGGTATTTCAGCAAATCCCCCCCCCCCCCCCTTTACTAATGCTGGCAGCACTAGTGTGGTGTTCACAATAGAGGATAAATAATATCATATTTACTGTATACCTGGATTGTTGTTATGAGCAATGATTATCAGGCTCAATCGTCATTTTCTAAAGTATATCCATTTTAAATTTGAGGCGCCGCTGTCTCTACTCCCTGCTGTCTATTCCTGTGAATTAGGAGGCAAAGCTTCCGGATCTGTTTCCAGATTGACACCCAATGTAATGTGATTCTATGGTGCCATCTCCTAATGCACAGGTACGCTCAGTAGGCAGCAGAGACAACGCCGCCCCCAGTAAGATATTCCCACCACCAAATTTATACCCAGTGCTGTCTGATGGTCACTGTTCATATAGCTACAGGTACATTATAGATATTAGATAAGGTTTTTTTCTTTGACTGGTCATCTGGTACACTTCTGCCCCCCTCTCCACACCAGACTGGTCACCCTGTACACCCTTGCCCCCCTCTCCACACCAGACTGGTCACCCTATACACCCCTGCCCTCCTCTCCACTCCAGACTGGTCACCCTGTACACCCCTGTACTCCTCTCAACACCAGACTGGTAACCCTGTACACCCCTGCCCCCCTCTCCACACCAAACTGGTCACCCTGTACACTCCTAGCCCCCCTTCCGACACACACACACTCCACACCAGACTGGGGGTTTAAGAATAACCCCAGTGCACCAAACTTTTGCTTGTATAATTTAACAATATGTCAGAAATGGTGCAACATATTTACAAAAGAAAAGTACCTCTGTGATCTGTGTCACCTTTCCCAGCACCACATACCAGCTGGTTAGTATGGATAATGTGGCAATAAATTCCCTTTAAGGGTGTGATCACACATAGTGGAACTGTAAGGAATTTCATGCTGCGAGTTTGCAGTGAAATCCGCTGGTATTCCCAGCACTGTCAGTTTGAATAGGTTTACATACTTGAAGCAGAATTTTCATCCTGCTGAGAGTATGTAAACTCCGCCCCCCCCCACCCCCTTAACATGCCATGGTCCAGTGAATACTTTACCGATCCATACTCTGGCTTGCCTCTGTGGCTCCAGGCTTCCCGATGTCCCGTTCAGACAATCAGTGGCAGACATCACGCATCACCTGAAAATTGTAGCTCAGCATGAAGCTGCCAGAATGCATCACAAGAAATCAGAGACCACTGATTTTTGTTCGTACAGCTGGTCCAACATGTGGAGGGACGAGTTGCACTGTGTTTCTACATTGTAGATGAGCCAATGTTGCTGAAGCCCACAGATTGAGTGGCTAGGAGTGACCAAAGTGGGTGAAAAGTTTCCTGGCCATCTACAGCAGAATCTTCAGTACTGAGAAGGAGCAGAGGAACCTTTGCATGAGTGAGCCATGCATGCAATGTGTGTCAGCCCTCCCTGCTGCAGTGCCGACACAACGTTCCTCCCATTATGTAACTACTTTACCCACCTGGAGATGTTGAGGGTGCACTACTAAAAAATTTAGTCCTGCATGGAATGAAGCAGTTCATGCCCAGTATGGCTGCGTTCACACAGGCTGCTCAAGTGCAGAACAGCCTGCAAGAAGTGGTGGCCTTGCAAAGGGTAAGACTACAGGGCAATAATTTACTAGAGGAATGGGATGCAGGACCATAAAAAATATTATTTGTATTATTTAGTTGTTGTTTATTTTTGTATGGTGTCTTGTTTATTTTTAGTTTGTTTGTGTATGATGTCTTGTTTAGTTTTAGTTTATTTGTGTGTATTTCTTTGTTTTGGGTGTTGTTTTCACCCTGGCCCAGATGGAGGAGGAAGAGCTAGATATAGGGGAACTACTGCTTCCAAACAAGGCTGCATAATCCTGACTTGCAGAGATGGGGATGTGCAAGGAGTCCCGGTTAGAGATGAGCGAACCGGGTTCGGGTTTGAGTCCATCCGAACCCGAACGATTGGCATTTGATTAGCTGGGGCTGCTGAACTTGGATAAAGCTCTAACGTTGTCTGGAAAACATGGATACAGCCAATGACTATATCCATGTTTTCCACACATAGCTTTAGGGCTTTATCCTAACTTCAGCAGCCACCGCTAATCAAATGCCGAAAGTTCGGGTTCGGATGGACTCGAGCATCTCATCACCAATGGAAAAAAATGCCACGCCCCTGATCGCAGTGGGCAGTTCTTTGTAGCAGGTGCACTGCTAGACTGAGTGCTGCTGCTTTGGGGTACCCATCGAGTGCCTGTGCCTTCCTGTACACCAGTCTGGCGACTGGCTGACACTGCAATCCTCCCCCTTTTGCTTCTGGACTGATGAGCTGTGGATGGGACTTGACGCTGGCTCAGTGGAATAAATATATTTTCATACTCTGAAGATGATGACATCTGGGTGTCATGGCTGTGGCAGTGTCCTGCGCTCCGAGCCACTGCCGCAACTCCTCTTTCCCGCTGGCAGCCGCTGGTGTCCCAGTACCGGGACCCGGCGCTTTTGCTAGTTTGGCCCCTGGGGGCACCTCACCTTCCTCCGCTCCTGTCTCTCGCTGTGCCGGCCGGCGCGCGCGTCCCTGCCTCCTAGGGCGCACGTGCGCTGGCTGTCTCAGATTTAAAGGGCCAGTCCGCCCCTAATTGGAAGTTGCACTAATCACTCCCTATAAATCCCAGCATGCCCTGTCCCTCGTGTTGAAGCCTCTAAATGCTTTCCATAGCGTTTGGCCCAGCTCCCTGTTGTTCCTGACCGCTGTCCCTGTCCCTAGTTCCTGCCCGCTGCCTAGTCCATTGTTCCTGTGCACTGCCTGTCACCTGCGGTTACGCCTATCGACCACTGCCAGCACTATCTCCTACCTACTGCTCCTGCCACACCTCGCCCGCCGTCACTAGCAACCAAGCCAGGGGTAGCGACCTGGGGGTCGCCTGCCGCAGCAAGCCCATCCCGCCTTGCGGCGCGCTCTGGTGAAAACCAGTGGCCCCTTAGACTCCGCTCCCTGGTGCGGTGTATGCCATCGCTAGTGATGGTACAGAGGATCCACTACTCCTGGCGTTACAGTGGGGACAGAGATTTCACATAGTGTCTACGACATCATAACGTCTGGCTCCAGGATTGACTACTGACTGCCATGGACCTTGAATTTTGAATGATCTCCATTCCACAATAGCAGCCTGACTGGTATTGACCTGACCACTGGGTGCTACTGGGAGCTGCAACCTTTGTCCAAGTCTGTTAGGATAGCCATGTCTGCTGATGCCACTGGCAATACCCTTAAAGGGGCCAGACTTCTTTGACTACTTTGACATCTTGGCAAGTTATAATTCACCAGGGATAACTGCATTGTTTTAATTGAACTGAGAGTGACAATTTTTTGCCAATTATATTGTTGCCATACTAACAATGGATGCAAAGGGTGCCACACACAAGGGCAGGTGAAAGTGTACTTGAACGTGCTAAATGGTTTATTAGAAAATTTATAGTTTTTACACCACTGATCCATCAATGTTCATTGCTGTCCTGGAAGAAATTAGATTTTATGTCACTTATCCTTCGACATCTACTGTTGTCCAGAGCGAAAATTAACGCTTATCGAAATTTGACATTTTGTAATTTTTTGTCACAATGCTGTCGAACAAAACATTACTCTGGTATAGTCCCCTTATTGTAGCTAAAATTGCCAACAAGGAGGACTTCCAGTTCCAGTGCGCACAGGATGGCAGCACTGTGAAGGAGCTCCCACAGTAACTCGCTATAGACTCTGCTCCCAGCTGTTATCTGTTACCACGGTAAATACCAGAGCACCTGACATACTCCTCTACCCGTTAGGGACATGGAGAAACAACAGCAGCGCCCTGGGAAGCAACACAAAGCCCCCTCTTCCTCTATACCTCTCCCACAGAGGGAGAAAACAAAATCCAAGATGGCTGTGTCTCCTCACACAGCAGCGCAGCACATCACCTCAGGAGACACAAATATAAATCATTCACCTCCTGCTTCTTCTGAAATGGTCACAAATGACCCCAACACTGAATCTTTTATTCCTGGACTGTCTATTTCCTGTAAATCACTAGCCATAGAAGTGGCCAAAATAATAATACTAGACATTACTGCTTCCTTGGAAGCCACTATAATGACCTCACTATCTGCTATACAGGGAGACATTTCTCATCATACCTCCCAAATACATGAATTAGAAGAGCGCCTAGGGTTAGTGGAGGATGAACTAGCCATGACTAAATCTAAGCTACAAACAACTATGAAACTTACAGCAACATTAAGGGACAAGACAGATGATCTAGAAAATAGATCAAGACGGAGTAACCTTCGCATAATAGGTCTGCCTGAAAGCATAGCATTGTCACAATTATCCATCATCCGTACCTCAGAATTACCACAGACCCTAGGTTTACAAGGCTCTTGTCAAGTAGAAAGGGCACATCGTATAGGCCCTCCAGCAAACACTTTAACCCCTTCCAAAAAGGCGACTACTAACAAACCGAGACAAGTAATAGTCAAATATCTTAATTATGCAGATAAAGCTGCTATTTTACAGGCGTTCAGGAAAATGAAAACTGAAGTTCTTATAAGAGGTCACAAAATTCTGATATTCAATGACTATTCTGCTACAGTAGTCCAAAAACGAAAAGCATTTGCACCAATATGTACGGCTCTAGTACATCAGCAAATTAGATTTGCACTCCTCTTCCCTGTTATTCTAAAAGTCTTCAAATCAGATGGATCTACCAGTGTATACCAGACCCCTGAAGAAGCTTCGTCTCTCCTAGAGAATTTGAGAGACCCGACTTCTGCTAGTCCTCCTGGGGATAAGAACAAGAGACGACGTCTTGATAGTCTTACATCTCCTTCAGCAGATATGGAGTGATGAACTATACTGACTAACATGTCTAACAAGAGTCATCATCTTACTTCAGATATTTATTTATATCTCCTATTCCTTTATATTCCATCATTTTCTCCCTTTACTTATGCTCCTCCTATTCTACTATGACTTCCTAAGGTTTCACCTTAAAGAAAGAGTTTTCCTTTACCAAATTAGTCATGGCATTTGTTTACTTGTACAAATCCTGCTTGAATAGGAAAATGTATAGGAAGAGATATTGCTATGTAGTATAATTGATATTAGCGAGTTACGTTTTCTCGCCATGTTACTATTTGTTTTCTATTTCTTCTTTTTCTTGTATCTTTCTATTTTCTCACCAGGCTATATGCCCGCTCGGAGTCAGTGAATACTCCGTATGTTTCTGTGTGAAAAAAGTGAAGTCTTATACCAACTTTCTTTCGCTTATTTAGTTGTAAGATTTAGATATAT
The DNA here is from genome assembly GCF_027789765.1 of Dendropsophus ebraccatus. NCBI lineage: Eukaryota > Metazoa > Chordata > Amphibia > Anura > Hylidae > Dendropsophus > Dendropsophus ebraccatus. The sequence continues at coordinate 73,857,126 of NC_091458.1, forward strand.
TGCAATATTATTGCTATACTGCTCTCTGTATATATTATGTAAGGTTTTTTTTCAGTTTTTATGCTCTCAGGTGTAATTGTAACATGAGTCTCTCATCTATATTTTTCTTATCCCTACTACTGCTGTGTGCTCTTGGGGTGCCTGCCTCTTATCACTTCATCCGCTCCTGGCTTTTATGAAAATCGTTTCTTGGAATGTAAAAGGTTTGCGCTCTCCTTCCAAAAGAGTGCTCATCCTTAAACACCTTAGAAGACTGGGAGCGGATGTAGCGTTATTACAGAAATCTCATTTGTCTGAATCAGATTATGTTAGAATGAAAAGGTTTTGGGTAGGTGTAGTCTTTGGATCTCCTGCTCAAAATAGGAAGCGTGGTGTGGTAACTTTTATTCATAGAAATTTTGTCCACTCTATTGTTTCTCAAACCTCAGACTCAGAAGGGAGATTTCACCACATGGTTTTGGATACTCCATCTGGACATATAAGCTTATATAATGTTTATGGCCCTAATAACAGACGAGCTCCATTTTTCCAACACTTAGAATCGTCCCTTCTTCAAGATGGTGAATCCAAAATAATAGTAGGAGGTGACCTCAATACAGTTTTACATCCGCATGAAGATAGGAAACGTTCCACTCCTCTGACAAGGGATTCTCCTCCTCCTGAACTATTTTTAACAAATTTGTTATCTAGTACTCATCTAGTGGATTCCTGGCGTCATCTTCATCCTGAAGAAAGAGAATTTTCTTTTTTCTCACATTCTCAGATGGCTTGGTCCAGACTTGACTATATGTTAGTCTCACAGGGAGCCTTGAGCCTACTAGATGACTCTGTCATAAATGATATGGTTATATCTGACCATTCTCCGATTACTTTAACCCTACGTGATTCTTACCCTAAAGGAACAGACATTATTTGGAGATTCCCAGCAGTTTTAGCTTCAGATGAAGTCTTCAACAATCTTCTTAAAAAATGGTGGTTACAGTTTTGCGACACTAATTCGCAACATACCACAACTCCTATACTGTTCTGGGAAACTGCCAAAGCTGTACTAAGGGGCAATATAATCTCTTATCTCTCTGCACGTAAAAAAGAAGCGACCACCTCTTACAATACTCTTACTACTAAACTTCGTAATGCATACACTACCTTCTTATCTTTACCTTCTGAACAAAATAAATCCCTTTGGTGTATAGCAAAAAAGGAATTTGAATTAGCTCATGAAAAACTTAATAATTTATATAAAGATCACTATTTTTCTCGTCTTTATAAATATGGTAATAAAACAGGAAAATTATTAGCTAACTTAGCAAAGAGTAAACGCCCTATTTCCCATATCAAAAAGATGAAAGATAATGGTTTATTACATTCTGATCCAAAAACTATTTCTAATATTCTTCAAAAATTTTACCGATCCCTTTACTCTTCTGATCTTATAGATCCTTTAGCGGGTCAACAGTTTCTCCAGTCTCTGAATCTTCCTAAATTGGATGAATCTTCTCTGGCATCATTAAATGCCCCCATCTCTCCTGAGGATATCTCTAAAACAATATCTTCCCTTCATAATAATAAAACACCAGGGCCAGATGGATTTAGTGGAAAATTTTATAAAGTTCTAAATACTGATCTGGTTCCAACTCTCCAAAAAGTATATCAACATATAATAGATAATAAATGCATGTTACCTTCAGGGGAAATGGCCTATATTAGATTACTCCATAAACAAGGGAAAGACCCACAACTTCAATCCTCATATCGGCCTATTTCTGTTATAAATCAAGATTTAAAAATTCTTACGAAAATTATGGCTGACCGGCTTGCTTTATTTCTCCCTAAGTTGATTAGTAGCCACCAAGTTGGCTTTATAAAGGGCCGCTCAGCGATAACTCATATTAGGCCAGTTCTAACCGTACAGGAAGTAGTACGACGAAGGGAAAATCCAAACCATTCACCAGGACTGCTTGCCTTAGATGCTGAAAAGGCATTTGATAATCTTAACTGGGAATGGATGGATATGACCCTCTCTCGTTATGGCATAACAGGCCCTTTTAAAGATCTTATCTCTACCATATACAATAACCCAATAGCTCGCATTCATACACCTGGATTCTTGTCTGACACTTTCCCAATCCTTAAAGGAACAAGACAAGGTTGCCCAATGTCCCCCCTTCTTTTTGATTTAGCATTAGAGCCCTTAATTAGATTTCTTCTCCTCACACCTGAATTTAAAGGCATTCAAGTAGGCAATGAAGAAGTACGTATAGCTTGCTTCGCTGATGACACCTTATTATTCCTAGAAAATCCCACATCACACATCCCTGGTGTTTTAAAAATCTTGAAAAACTTTGGCTCATTTTCTGGTTTTAAAATTAATATTACTAAAAGCCAATTGTTACCCTTAATACCACACTTGGCTCCCCATATTTACCCTGAAGGTATAGGTATAGCAAAACAACACCTTTTATATTTAGGAATTAAAATTGTTCTCTCTACTCATTAAATTACATCCCAATCTTCCAAAAAATAGAACAAGAACTTGATAGGTGGAAAATTTTACCCCTTTCAATCTTAGGCCGTATTCATCTTATTAAGATGATGTCATTTGCTAAATTATTGTATCCCTTACAAATGATCCCCTTACTACTAAAACATAAGGATATTTCTCGACTCAGATCAGCCTTTACCAAATTTATTTGGAGGTCAAAACGACCAAGAATAGCATATGATACTCTCAGCCTCCCCAAACATAAAGGTGGTGCTCAATTACCTAATATCAGATTCTATAATTTGGCCTCCATTTTCAGACACATCAGAGACTGGATTAACGGTACTTCTTTCTTTTCTAATTATTCCTTGGAGTCTGCTCTTTCTTCTCCTTGGCCTTTGGCTTCGCTTCTTCACTTCTATTTCAGAACTACCCTCACATTTAAAACACAATGTTATTATCGCTGATACCGTGGCCACATGGAAAGCTTTAAGAAAATTGTATAAACTCCCATTTAGTCTTTCTAAGTTTTTCCCTTTATGGGACAATCCCCTCTTTCTACATGGTAACATCAATCCTGACTATATGGTATGGAAACAAAAACAAATCACTCACTTAAGTAACTTACTGGACTCAGATAAGGGAGAGTTGTTATCTTGGGAAAAATTTAGAGACATGTATGATATCCCTCCCCATCACCAGGTTTTATTTGAACAACTGTGTTCTTTTGCTATTAATAGAGTTAAATCTTGTGCGAAGGCAGAAAAAACTGATTTTGATTTTCTATGCTCCAATTCTTCTCCCACCTTATCTCTTTCACAAATATACCGTAGGATATGTGTTGATTCCTTATACAAATCTCCTCCCCCTTTTCTCCGGAAATGGGCTGCAGAAATACAAACAGATAATTTGGAACAAAAATTGCTAAATAGCATCCGATATGTTACTGCAGCCACTCCCAGTGTGAAATTGAGGGAAATCCACTTCCGGCTACTCCATAAGGCAATTTACGCTTTTAACTTTTCTTACTCCACCATGCCAGATGATTTCTTGACATATTGTCCAAAATGTAAAGAACCTAGCGCAGATTTATTACACTGTGTTTGGTCTTGTTCTCAAATTCAGACATACTGGCAATTAGTACAAACCTTTATTCAGAATACATGGAATGAATTCATACCTCTAACTCTACTCAGTTATGTTTTTCATGTTATGGTGGCCGGGGATGGAGATCCCTCTGAAAAACCTATAGCCTCAAAATGTATTCATCTTACTCTGTTATTAGCCTTAAAAGGCTTACTAAACCACTGGATCTCTGAAACACTTCCCACTATTTCTGAGCTAACAACCTCGCTTAAAGAAACTCTTCATTGGGAAAGGCTGGATGCAATCCGCAACAAAGATGTTTCCACAAAAAATTTCATTAAAAAATGGAAATTTTTTCTCATAAAGGTTATGTCGCAGAAGGAGAGGGAAGCTGTTATGAAACACTTTTGTAATACTGTTTGGTATCAAACGGCGGAGGCAAGGGGCACCCTAGGAGTACTCAGAGTTCCTTAATTATATTAAAAATAGAGATTCTTTATCTACATTTCTTTCGATCCTGTAGAGCATTAATTTTTGTTCTTTAGATTCTATTGTTTTTTAAAGCAAAATTGTTTTCAAACTTACTATATTGTATCCTATTTATGTCTTCCTTTGATATGTAACTGTATGGTTATAGATAAAATTTGAAAAATCTAATAAAAATATTTGGAAAAAAAAATTTGCCAACATTCGCAAATTGGACTAAATATTCGCTTATGTTGCAAATTAAATTTTTGACTGATTCACTCATTTCTACTTTCTACTGCTTCAGAGTAAAATGGCTGATGCAGGAGTGCAGGAGCCAAGGTGGGACCTAATCTAGCTACGGCCTTAGACAGGCTGAGTGGATCCAGCACGTCACGACCCAGGTCCCAGCTCAGACCAGGAAGCGAATGGGGACCCAGTGACCGAAGGGGCAGTGCGCAGCCACCAGCGCTGGAGTGGGGAGAGGTAAGAGCATGTTATTTCTCCCCCTCCCCAAGCACTTGTTAAAAAAATAGCTTTGTTCTTTAATTGCATATTTCTTTTTCATTGTATTTTATAGGGAAAATCCACAATAAATCAATTTCTACAACAGAAATTGACATGCTGTGAATTAAAAATTCTTCACTGCTGGGAGAAAATTCCTGTAGCATGCAAATAAAAGTTATTAATGTCTCATTCACTGTCTGCTTGTTACATGTAATATGCTTTTTTTATCCACATATTACTATTTAAAGAAAGTCCGTTTGTGCTGCAATTCAACTGACTGCAATGACAATGCATTAAAGTCAATGGCCAGACGGACATCCAATGCACACAGTGTATTAAACAACGGATGTTTTTACTGCGGATGTCAAAATAATAAACATGATCATTATTTTCGGATGTCTTTTGCAAACAGTGGACGTTTTTTATTAGTTGTTCACACACAGTTTTTCTTTTGTCACTGTTCTTTCTGTTTTTACTATTAAATCCAATAGACTTTTCAATTAAGCCACACTCAAAGTCGAATTAGTAACCCCAAACTAGAATAATGTACAAACACCAGTCATTGCACTAAGGGGAGGCCAGGCTGCTAAATAAAAGCCGTTATTTGAGACTCAAAATGACGGATGTCATTTTAAACGGAGCTAAAAAAAAAAACATTGTGTGAACATAGCCTAAGGGTGTAATTATAGTGCCTTGAGCTCCAAGGTTAGTACTACTCAGTATTGTAGGCGGAATAAGAAAGCAGCCAGGACATTAACAGTTAAGTCTATAGACACTGGTACGTATCAACATTTTATAGCAAGACAAAAACAAGTCAGTTAATCATTTGTGCTTCAAGCAAACATGCATTATAACTTTGAGATGTCAATGACACAGTGAATTATTAAATGGTGTTTTCTAAGAAATTGAAGGCTGCAAAAGGCGGACGGTGCAATTATAGATAAAGCACAGGGACATGATCAAGTGATTAGAGAGGAATGAAGTATAAACCAAGACTACTAACTCATTGCTGTTGCAAAGAAAACTATAACTTTAAAAAAGTTGTTCCGATATGACAATGAACATTAAAACTTTCCAAATTATTTATAGTTAAGGCTTATTTCCATGTATTCAAAGGTATAAAGTATGCATAGGTATAATCAAAGAATTTACATAATGTATCTCTTGTTAATTCCATTGCCTGTTGTAAAATCAGCTTCAGGTTAAGGCTGGGTTCACACGCTGTAACTGTGCGGCTGTATTTTTTATGCGGCTGTAAATGTGCGGGTGAAACTCCGGCCGTGGGAAAAAATAGACATGCGGCTCAAAACATACGGTCATTTACTTGGAAATCTGGTTCAACTAAAAATAACAAATAAAATGTTAAGAAAGTGATGGAAACACCTCTGGATGCATCTGGGAAAGCAGGGAACACAGTTTACATGAATCGCTATTACCGGGGTTTGCGATCCTCTGCACTATAGCCGATGTGTCTCATGGTTAATATATTGAATTAATAAAACACATTTTCTGTCTAATAAAGTCCCTTTTATTGTTCAATAATTAAATGTAAACGATTCCATCATTTTGCAATTAAATATACTGTTAAAATAAATATATATATAAATAAATGTATATTTATATATATATTTATTTTTTGACAGTATATTTAATTGCACAATGATGGATTCGTTAGAATTAAATTATTGACCAACGAAACTGAATTTATTTAAACGAAAATGTGTTTTCTTAATTAAATATTAATTAGTACAGGAAACTCCATAAGCCGGTAATTCATATGCCGGCAATAGAGCATTCTGTACTAATCATCACTTAACTTTAATGAAAACATCAAATGTTTCTTCTAATTATGTTATGACAATAGCATTATTAGAAGAAACATTTCGAATTATATGTGCGCTCAGCTGATTGGCTGATCGGCTGAGCGCACATATAATGAGCCGGTCCGCAGCACAGTGACTTCATTGTGCTGCGGACCAGCGAAGAGGACACATCGGGGTGAGTATAGAGCTCTCCCCACCCCCTCCCCGACACTGCACCCCTCCCAGCAAGGAAGGGGGGGTCACTTAACCCCTTCCTTGCTGGGATGGGTGCAGTCTGACATCAGTCTGGCCCCCAGGGGGTTAAGGGGGATGCAATACATCCTCCCTTAACCCCTTGGGGGTCAGACTGTAAGCAGCGATCTGTAAAGATGCTGCATACTGTAAGGTGCACAACACCGCTCACAATGATGGGTGTTGTGCTCCTGTTTGTGTGTTTTTTGTGTGTTTCTCCCTTTTTGTTTTTCAGATATCGGTATCCTGGGGATTACGTCGGATTCCATGGACTACGTCGATGACCAGCGTTTTTTTAATGTTTTTTTTAATAAAATGGTCAATGAGGGGTGTGGGGGTGTTTTTATTTGAATAAAAAAATTTGTAAACTTGTGTCTTGTCTTTATTTCTTTACTTTATAGACTTAGTAGTGGAAGCCGTCTAATAGACGGAATCCATTACTAAGTCGGGGCCTAGTGTTAGCCGGTATAAAATGGCTAACACTAACCCCCCATTATTACCCCAGTACCCAATGCCACCAGGGGTACTGGGAAGAGCCGGGTGCCAGTGGTCCCGGAGCGTCAAAATTGGCGCTCCTGGACCGGGCGGCAGCAGGCTGGTAAGATTTAGGCTGGGTAGGGCCTAAACCAATGGCTCTTCCCACCCTGGTGTTACCAGGCTGCTGTCGCTTGGTTTTTAACCCGGCTGGTTCTAAAAATAGGGGGGACCCTATGCGTTTTTTTTTAATTATTTATTTATTTAAAAAAAATAAACGCATAGGGTCCCCCCTATTTTTAGAACCAGCCGGGTTAAAAACCAAGCGACAGCAGCCTGGTAACACCAGGGTGGGAAGAGCCATTGGTTTAGGCCCTCCCCAGCCTAAATCTTACCAGCCTGCTGCTGCCCGGTCCAGGAGCGCCAATTTTGACGCTCCGGGACCACTGGCACCCGGCTCTTCCCAGTACCCCTGGTGGCATTGGGTACTGGGGTAATAATGGGGGGTTAGTGTTAGCCATTTTATACCGGCTAACACTAGGCCCCGACTTAGTAATGGATTCCGTCTATTAGACGGCTTCCACTACTAAGTCTATAAAGTAAAGAAATAAAGACAAGACACAAGTTTACAAATTTTTTTATTCAAATAAAAACACCCCCACACCCCTCATTGACCATTTTATTAAAAAAAAAACATTAAAAAAACTCTGGTCATCGACGTAGTCCATGGAATCCGACGTAATCCCCAGGATACCGATATCTGAAAAACAAAAAGGGAGAAACACACAAAAACACACAAACAGGAGCACAACACCCATCATTGTGAGCGGTGTTGTGCTCCTTACAGTATGCAGCATCTTTACAGATCGCTGCTTACAGTCTGGCCCCCAAGGGGTTAAGGGAGGATGTATTGCATCCCCCTTAACCCCCTGGGGGCCAGACTGATGTCAGACTGCACCCATCCCAGCAAGGAAGGGGTTAAGTGACCCTCCTTCCTTGCTGGGAGGGGTGCAGTGCCGGGGAGGGGGTGGGGAGAGCTCTATACTCACCCCGATGCGTCCTCTTCGCTGGTCCGCAGCACAATGAAGTCACTGTGCTGCGGACCGGCTTATTATATGTGCGCTCAGCCGAACAGCCAATCAGCTGAGCGCACATATAATTCTAAATGTTTCTTCTAATAATGCTATTGTCATAACATAATTAGAAGAAACATTTGATGTTTTCATTAAAGTAAAGTGATGATTAGTACAGAATGCTCTATTGCCGGCATATGAATTAACGGCTTATAGAGCTTCCTGTACTAATTAATATTTAATTAAAAAAACACATTTTCGTTGAAATAAATACAGTTTCGTTGGTCAATAATTTATTTCTAACGAATCCATCATTGTGCAATTCAATATACTGTCAAAAAATAAATATATAGATAAATATACATTTATTTATATATATATATTTTTTAACAGTATATTTAATTGCAAAATGATGGATTCGTTAGAAATAAATTATTGATCAATGAAAGTGTCTTGATTACAAAGAAAATGTGTTTGATTAATTTAATATATTAACTATTAGAGGCATCGGCATTCGGCATCATTGCCGGCTATTTTTGAAGTACTCCGTACGGACCGCCTGTCAATCCACGGCCGCATATTCAGCCGCAAACAATGGTCTTGTTCATTTTTTACGGGTCCGTTTACGATAGGGCCGTAGATTCATACATAGTGTGCACTGTGCAGCCGCATATCCTATACTTCCAAGCATACACACGAACCACCAAAAATACCGCCGCACAATTACAGCCGCAAATACAGCCGCACTCTTACAACGTGTGAACCGAGCCTAAAGGGGCAGGCGTTTGTCAAGAGTTCATAAAATAACTGAACAGAATCATTTGGTGCTATACAAATAAATAAATATTATTATTATTATTATTATTATTATTATTATTATTATTACTAGAGCTAAGCGAACCAAACTTCCCGAGCCGAGTTTTGTTCCAAGATTTGTTCCAAGTTTGGAAAGATTGTGGTTATACATCTAAGTAATCTAAATTAATCGTATTTGATTGACAATCGGTGAGAGGCCTATGATGCTGTGTGTTACATAGTTAGTCCATTCAAGTTCAACCAAGAGAAGGGATAGCTAAAGGGAAGGGGGATGAATAGATGGTTAAATCCTATATTTTTTACATAGGCATTAAGGTTATTTTGCGCTAAGAATTGTCTAAGACTATTTTGAAGTTTTCCACTCTTTTTGGTGTGAGCTCCTGAGGTGGCTGTTCCAAAGATTCATAGTTCCTGTAGTAAAGAAGGCGTTCTTACTACAATCTTCTCTGGAGATTGAACCTTTTCTTCTACACCTGGCATATTTTTTTTTCATTAGTTTTACAAAAGGAGAGAACACACCCCAAAAAAATAACAATCTACAATTATCCTCTTAACCCAACCCCCCCCCCCCCCCCCCCCCCAATACGAAGAACTCAATCACCAAACTTCTGTACAACAAATTAAGGTCCTGTGGAGTCCCCCCGTGGCCCAACTTAATTCTAACCCAAAAATCTGGGAGGCCTATCTAACCCACCTTTAACCTCTTAAGGACATAGGACGTATGCGTACGTCATATGTCCTCACTTGCACTTCAAAGCCGCGCCGCGCGGCCCCGCTTTGAAGTGCCGCGATCCCGGGTGCCGCGAGTAGCCCGGGACCGCTGCTATTAGCGGGCACGGTCTGATTGCCGCGCCCGCTAATTAGCTAATCGGAGGCAGCTGTCAAAGTTGACAGCTGCCTCCGATTACCGGAGGCAACGTTTCCCTGGGGTCTAGTGGGGGAGATCGCTCCTCCGGGACCTTGTCCCGGAGGAGCGATCTCCGTTACTGATGCCGGCCGGGGACGCGTCCAAGATGGCGCCGTCCTCGGCTCGGCACTCGTTCGTTTTCGGCTGCAGCAGCCGAAAGCAAACGAGTGCCGATCTCATGGATCTCTGCAGCATATCTATGCTGCAGAGATCTCAATGAGAGATCCAAGTGTATATACTAGAAGTCCCCTAGGGGGGCTTCTAGTATATGTGTAAAAAAATAAAAATAAAGTGTTGTTAATAGTAAAAAGCCCCCTCCCCTAATAAAAGTCTGAATCACCCCCCTTTTCCCAGGTTTTAAATAAAAGTAAACAAATAAATAAATAAATAAACATGTTTGCTATTGCCGCGTGCGTAATCGCCCGAACTATTAATTAATCACATTCCTGATCTCGTACGGTAAACGGCGTCAGCGCAAAAAAATCCCAAAGTGCAAAATTGCGCATTTTTGGTCGCATCAAATCCAGAAAAAATGTAATATAAAGCGATCAAAAAGTCGTATATGCGCAATCAAGGTACCGATAGAAAGATCACATCATGGCGCAAAAAATGATACCTCGCACAGCCCCATAGACCAAAGGATAAAAGTGCTATAAGCCTGGGAATGGAGCGATTTTAAGGAACGTATATTGGTTAACAACGGTTTGAATTTTTTACAGGCCATCAGATACAATATAAGTTATACATGTTATATATCGTTTTAATCGTAACGACTTGAGGAACATGCATAACAAGTCAGTTTTACCCCAGGGCGAATGGCGTAAAAACACATTTCCCCCAAATAAAAGAAATGCGTTTTTTTTTTCAATTTCACCACACTTTGAATTTTTTTCTGGTTTCGCAGTGTACTTTATGCAAAAATTCAGCCTGTAATTGCAAAGTACAATTAGTGACGCAAAAAATAAGGGGTCATGTGGGTTTCTAGGTGGAAAAATGCAAGTGCTATGACCTTTTAAACACAAGGAGGAAAAACCGAAAACGTAAAAACGAAAATGGGCCATGTCCTTAAAGGGTTAAGCCTCCCACTACCAAAACAACAGTTAACCTAATTTATCTGCCCAGAGCGGACCCCAACCCCCCCCCCCCCCCGTGTCCATATATATATATATATATATATATATATATATATACAGACCCACACACGTAAACCACATAGCCGATTCATCCCAAATCCAGGAGGCACCCTAAACCGGGACGGGACCGAGTATTTCATCACCATCTCTGGTCAATAGTTCATCCTCCTGCCTTATTTCTGTAATTATACGTTTTGAATCTTTACCTTTTACCAAATTAGCCAGATACCTCCCTGGTTTCCCACCCTGTGAGTACTTGTAGGCTCCCCTAAACCTCTCCTGATTCAGAGCCTTTTCTTTCAGAAATTCTTTAAGTTCAGTAATTGCTCTGCCAGTAATTGCATTTTGCCTCTAAGTTATTAGTCATAGTGTACTCGTTTTCAGTCAGTACCACCTTTTCCCTCAACAGTCTTTCCTGTTTCTGAATGTTCTTTCTTAATTTGCTTACCTCACTTATTAGCATCCTTCTGAGATAAGCTTTTGATGTATCCCAGACTATATCACTGCCAGTCGAGCCATTATTAACCTCGGAAAAAAAAACTCAATTCCTTATCTATCTGCTGCACATCAATCAGACTAAACCAAAACAGATTGCATCTATATCTTGTCCTTACACTACACCTTCTACCTTCTAGCTCAACATCCACACAAACCGCTACATGGTCAGATAGGCTACGAGGCTGATATTCAATCCCTTTAATTTTGGACATGGCAGAATCATTCACCAGAACCAGGTCCAATCTGGAAAAGACACTGTGTGAGGCATTATAACAAGTGTACACTAGCTCCCCAGGATGCAAATGTCGCCAGGCATCCCAATTGAATTCCTCCATAAACTTCTTAACTGGAGACTTATTACATTCCGAGTCCTTTCCTGCCCTTTCCCTCTTCCTATCCAGTACTTCATCAGGCACACAATTGAAATCTCCCATCATATACAATGGGCAATCCTTAGATCTTAGTGAGAAACTATAAAACTTAAGACAGACATCCATTGCAAAAAGGGGGTATCTAAACAAAAGCCAAAAGAGTCATGATTCTGTCCAGATGCCTAGCCAAAAACATATATCTCCCATACCTGGTATCATTAAACAAATTTGAGGTTTAATCTTGCAACCTATGCCCTAATCTCGAAAACCAACTGGGGGGGGGGACCCTGACCAAGTTCACTTCAATCCAATCATGGCATTGTCCTTAGAATAGGCGGGGGTATATAAACAAAAGCCAAAAGAGTCATGATTCCCTCCAGATGCCCAGCCAAAAACATATATCTCCCATACCTGGTATCATTAAACAAATTTGAGGTTGAATCTTGCAACCTATGTCCTGTTCTCTAAAACCAACTGGGGGGGGGGGGGGGAATGACCAAGTTCACTTCAATCCAATCATGGCATTGTCCTTAGAATAGCGTTTAATTTAAAAATCAACTTATAACCAGTGCAAGTGTTGCGTCCTTCCTGTGAGATGTCATGACTCATGAACTTCAGGGGGGCCAGAGTGGGTATGCCAGGGAGAAAGCGCAGATTCACCCCCTCTCCCTGGCGTACGCCTGCTGTATTCCCCACTGCCTGATGGGCGGGTGGGGGTGGCAAGGAGAAGAGGAGGCATGGCCTGCTCCCAGGCGTAAATCATGATACAAATCTACATCAGCTTGAAGCAGGTGAAGATTTGTTGTGCAGAACCTGGGCAGGCGTAGGTCCAGCTGGGTTTACTAAGAGGCATACAAGAGCCTGGGTAGGGCATAGCTCTGGCTGGGTTTACTAAGTGGCATACACCTCTTACAAGTCTTGCTCTTCGGCCAGGAAAAAAGGCATTATTACAAGTACGCCAGTCTTGATAAATGTAACCCATGGTGTATTTTATTATCCATTTCTGGGTATGAATCATGTGTGGCACCATTCGTTTTAGAGGTTATAGCTTGTGGCATCATTATATTTAGTATATTTATAACTTCTAGTAAACCCATAGATTCTGATCAACTATTGGGCCACAACTACATTTAACACTTTGGCCACATTTACATGTCAGCAATTTTTTTTGTGAACCATATTATCAGGACATACTGTAAATGATCTGCAAAAAGTCAACTTGATTGAAATAATAAGGGGAATTTATCTGTAATTTGTAGACGTTACGAACATTATTTCCGTAATTAAGAAAGCTCCAGTTGACTTCTATTCATGAAACTGTGCAACAATTATGGCCCTTAAAAAGGCATATCAGTATTTTTGCTGCACGGATTACATCCACATCACTCATCCATATGGACATGTAAAAGGACCATATGAAAATCAATGGGACCGTATCTGCAATTAAGGGCAAAAATTGTGGACGTGTGAATGAAACCTAATACACATTCGGTAATCAAACACACAAAGCACAGGTATCTGGCACTACTGTGAGATTAGTTCTCTAACAGGACATGTCTATAAAGCCATACAGATTGCGCTGCTCTGGCGGGGCACAGCTTAATCTCATGTAACAAGGGAGGGATAGTAGCGGTCTAGCAAACGGATACTTTTTTAGGACATTTACAGCAGGGCATATCAAGTGCATTCTGCAATGAGATTTTGTAGAAGAAGGAGCAATGGCCGCTTTGTGTGACATCACTTCTACTGGCTAACTTCTCCTGTAATCGTTTCACTATGAGGAGCAATGATTGGGAAAAGGCATATGTCTATTAATAATGACTGACACCAAGCACAAACACTCGCACACACACACATATACACTTTTTTCTCTTTTTGCTTTTTTCAAACAGGATCAAATAAAAGATAAAAACTTCTCTGCTTGTTATGAATATATTAAACTGCACTCAATATGCAACAACATAAAAAAAAAATTCTTTTGTAAGTGAAAATATAAAAACACAAAAATACTATATTCTAAGTAACAAAATCCAAATGTTAAGTGGCCTTTATTCTGTGTCTCATTCAAAGAACAAAGCAAGAAAATACTGGCCTGTTTAGCTTTGTATTTGCATGGTTGTGTGTTTCTGGAAGAAGTTGATAAAAATACATTCTATAGCATCATTTTTAGTTAAAGAAAATATTTCTAATTAGTCTCCAACAGATTCACGCTGTGAGGTTCAAGCAATAGCGTGCGCACAATTAATTGTAGAATTATGCAAAGAAAATTCCATGTATTTTTCTCAATGAATACATATGTCAAATGAGACAGTGTTTTCATTCTTGTGCATTTTATAGGATGCAATATTGCCTCTTTGTAATGATTTCCCTACTGTGAAAAGTCTTTTTGCTGCCAAAGATGTGGTAATTTATAATACATTATATTAAAAAAAAAATCTGCTTAAAATGTCTGTAGGTTTATAATTACTTCTGATTCAAACAATTTATTAAAATACATGTTCCATTTCTCTTCTGTAGCAGAAAATAACCCTATGATGATAGTGATGAATCTTAAAGATAGATGTAACTATTTTAATATAACAAATTTCTCTGGCATCTTACCAATATATCCCATCTCCCCGTCCTCACCCAAATTGTACTAACCTCATAAGTGATTCCCCAGGACTGACCACTATTATGGTGCGTTTACTCAGAGAGATTCATCTGACAGATTTTTGAAGCCAAAGCCAGGAACAGACTATTTACAGGGAGCAGGTCATAAAGGAAAGACTGAGAGTTATCCTGTTTTCAAATCCATTCCTGGCATTGTGTTAAAAAAAATCTGTCAGATAAATCTCTCTGTGTAAACCCACCATTAGCCATTGTAATTCCATAAAGTACCTATGGACGCATCTATATACTTATATTACAATAGTTTGACCAAGAAGCTTGTGATGTATACATAAAGGAAGTAGAGAAGTGTCCAAATTTGACCTGTGGCACTTACTTTTCCTTACATTACAAAAGTAGTGTAAAAGTCAGCAGGAAATTTCCTATTATGTAATAGTGAGAATCCCTCCATGTTGATTTGCAGTAGTCTGTTATTTCAGTCAGTTGAGCCATAGTACACTGGATCATTGAACACTGAAGGTTGGAAACATAAAATCCACAAGAAGACTTAAAGGGGTATTCCAGGGAACATTTTTTTTAATTGTAATCGAGCAGGTGCTAAGAGTTAAAAAATAAAACCTGTAGTATATTTACTTTGCTCACTCCCCCGTCGCCACCATTATCACTGAGCTGTTAAAAACATCTGGAGGTGGAGAAAGGAAGGTAAGTACAGATTCTTTCTTAGCACCTGGCTCAGCAAGTGTGCAAGTGTTACCAGGAATACCTCTTTTTACTGTCTAACCTTATGTAATGTGCACCCCTTATGGGAATGGCTTTATAGGATAATTGGAACTTGTTTAATGCTATCTGTACAGCTCCTATAAGTATTTCTTTTAATAGTAATGATCAAAAAGTATTAATTTTGTGATAATTCTTTAAAGAAGACATATCATAAGACAGAACTTTAGACATGTCAAATGGGCATCTCAAAAGTTTTTATCTAAGGTATTACTTTGCTGAAATCTCTACCAATCAGGTCAGGAATAAGTAGGAAGCGCAGTACAACAGCATGCCCCACTGCCAATCAACTCCATCTAGGCAGCTCTATAGCCTTATAATGGAGCTACTTAGACTGAGAACACTGTATCCTTTTTTGAAAAACCTGGGTACAGGGACAGCTATAACTGGTGCAGAAGTAGCAGTCGCACCAGTGCTCTAGAGAGGGCTTAACACCCCTTTGCCCAATAATATCTCAGGCACATGCTACATTCAGACTTCAACTATGGTCACACAACATTTGTTATTTGGCTGTATCTTTGGAGAGCCGTTATTTTAAGGCGAGAAAAAGTCTGTATTTTGATCATTACATTGGTAACTTTCACCTCAAAATTAGGTGAAATTGTGTTAAAACTGCAGCATGTGAACACAGCCTCAGTGGAGAGGTTTATTCTATGACAAAGGACCATATGTTTGGTCTGAAACATGTAAGGGGTCATTCATATGTTACATAAACAGTTCATATACACAGTACAGACCAAAAGTTTGGACACACCTTCTATGAATTGACACATGTGGAATTAGATACTTAACAAAAAAGTGTGAAACAACTGAAAATATGTCTTATATTCTAGGTTCTTCAAAGTAGCCACCTTTTGCTTTGGTTGCTGCTTTGCACACTCTTGGCATTCTCTTGATGAGCTTCAAGAGGTAGTCACCGGAAATGGTCTTCCAACAGTCTTGAAGGAGTTCCCAAAGATGCTTAGCACTTGTTGACCCTTTTGCCTTCACTCTGCAGTCCAGCTCACCCCAAACCATCTCGTAGCACCCCATCACTCCCCTTCTTGGTCAAGTATCCCTTACACAGCCTGGAGGTGTCTTTGGGGTCATTGTCCTGTTGAAAAATAAATGATGGTCCAACTAAACGCAAACCAGATGGAATAGCATGCCACTGCAAGATGCTGTGTTAGCCATGCTGGTTTAGTATGCCTTCAATTTTGAACAAATCCATAACAGTGTCACCAGTAAAGCACCCCCACATCATCAGACCTCCTCCTCCATGCTTCACAGTGGCTACCAGGCACGTAGAGTCCATCCGTTCAACTTTTCTGCGTCGCACAAAGACATGGTGGTTGGAACCAAAGATCTCAAATTTGGACTCATCAGACCAAAGTGCAGATTTCCAAAGGTCTAATGTCCATTCCTTGTGTTTTTAAGCCCAAATAAGTCTCTTCTGCTTGTTGCCTGTCCTTAGCATAGGTTTCCTAGCAGCTATTTTACCATGAAGGCCTACTGCACTCTGACCAGTTGTTGTAGAGATGTGTCTGCTGATAGACCTCTGTGCCATAGAAACATAGAAGATTGTCGGCAGAAAAAGACCACTGGGTCCATCTAGTCTGCCCTTTTAGTATTTTCTTTCTTATTATCTTAGGATAGATGTATGTTTATCCCAGGCGTGTTCAAATTCTGTTATTGTAGATTTACCAACCACCTCTGCTGGAAGTTTGTTCCAGGTATCTACTACTCTTTCAGTAAAAAATTATTTTTTCACATTGCTTCTGATCTTTCCCCCAACTAACCTTTCACTGTGTCGTCTTGTTCTTGAGCTCAGTTTTTTACTAAAAACACTTTCCTCCTGAACCTTATTTAGTCCTGTAACATACTTAAAGGTTTCAATCATGCCCCGCCTTTCCCTTCTTTCCTTCAGACTATACAGATTCAAATCTTTAAGTCTTTCCTGATATGGTTTATTCCTCACACCCTCCACCATTTTTGTAGCCCGTCTTTGGACCCGTTCTATTTTATCAATGTCCTTTTTTAGGTGAGGTCTCCAGAACTGGACACAGTATTCCAGATGTGGCCTCACCAGAGCTCTATACAGTGGGATCACAATCTCTCTCTTCCTACTGGTTATACCTCTAGCTATACACCCCAGCATACGATTTGCTTTCCCCACCAGCTGGTTGCACTGGTGACTTATTGTCCTATGTCACTTACAAACATATTAAAAAGAATAGGACCCAGAACAGACCCTTGTGGCACACCACTTGTAACCAGTCTCTGCTCGGAATATACACCATTAACAACAACCCTCTGATATCTATCCTTCAGCCAACCACAAATCCACTGAACTATCCAGGCATTAAGTCCAATTTTCTCCAACTTCTCTATTAGCTCTTTATGGGGAACTGTATCAAAAGCTTTGCTGAAGTCCAGATAGGCAATATCCACTGCACCACCTTCATCCAACACTTTTGCGGCAAAAGCAATCAATGAGATTAGTCTGACATGATCGGCCCTCAGTAAAGCCATGCTGGTTTGGATCCATCAAATTGTTGATTCTTAGGTGATCCATTATCTTCTTTTTTAGAAGAGTTTCCATCATTTTCACTACTACAGATGTCAGGCTCACTGGCCTGTAGTTACTGGGCTCTTCTCTATTCCCTTTCTTGTGGATTGGTATAACATTGGCTGTTCTCCAATCATCGGGGACATCTCCTGTTAGCAGGGATTGGTCATACAGATCTGTCAAGGGGGCCGCAATCACAGATCTGAGTTCTTTAAGAACCCTGGGATGGATCCCATCTGGACCCATCGCCTTATTCAGCTTTAAACGGGCAAGTTCCTCTGCAACTTCAGCCTCTGAAAATACTGGAGCTGAACCCAGGGCAGTTTCTAGGCCGTTTTGACTACAGGGCGAATCTGGAGAAAATGCCCCCCCTGTGCGTTGGTACACAGAGCTATTTATCTGACAGGTTATTGAAGTCAAAGCCAGAATGGATTTTATAAGAAGAGAAATCTCAGTCTTTCCTTTATGACCTGTTCCCTGTTTATAGTCTGTTCCTGGCTTTGGCTTAAAAAATATGTCAGTTAAATGTCTCTGTGTAAACGCACCATAAGAGATGTGTGATTATCATTAATGAGTATTTCAAAGGGCTTATGCCCACGTCCCTTAAATTACGGTCGCAATGTACAGGAAATCCCTTATGGAGCATGACACAGACAAAGAGCTGCGCGGATGTGTCGTCCAAACAGTTTTCCTCAGGCATTACAGTCCTTGGCATTACAGTCCTCAGGCATTACAGTCCTCAGGCATTACAGTCCTCGGGCATTACAGTCCTCGAGCATTACAGTCATTGGCATTACAGTCCTCGGGCATTACAGTCCTCAGGCATTACAGTCCTCAGGCATTACAGTCCTTGGCATTACAGTCCTTGGCATTACAGTCCTCAGGCATTACAGTCCTTGGCATTACAGTCCTTGGCATTACAGTCCTCAGGCATTACAGTCCTCATCCATTACAGTCCTCGGGCATTACAGTCCTCAGGCATTACAGTCCTCGGGCCTTACAGTCCTCAGACATTACAGTCCTCAGGCATTACAGTCCTCGGGCATTACAGTCCTCGGGCATTACAGTCCTCGGGCATTACAGTCCTCAGGCATTACAGTCCTTGGCATTACAGTCCTCAGGCATTACAGTCCTTGGCATTACAGTCCTCAGGCATTACAGTCCTCGGCATTACAGTCCTCGGCATTACAGTCCTTGGCATTACAGTCCTCAGGCATTAGAGTCCTTGGCATTACAGTCCTTGGCATTACAGTCCTCAGGCATTACAGTCCTCGGCATTACAGTCCTTGGCATTACAGTCCTTGGCATTACAGTCCTCAGGCATTACAGTCCTCAGGCATTACAGTTCTCAGGAATTACAGTCCTTGGCATTACAGTCCTCGGGCATTACATTCCTCAGGCATTACAGTCCTCAGGCATTACAGTCCTTGGCATTACAG